>NC_137928.1:26191958-26209458 GCF_963457725.1 Sprattus sprattus | reverse complement strand
CCGTAAACACGAGTGGTTTTGTTCATCACACTCACAGAGGAGATATCTGCACGAGGAGATTACAGTACCAAGAACTGTTTAAGATAGAAGATGGGGGAGAGAGATAGACAGACAGACAGACAGAGAGACAGACATACAACTATGACAGGCCAGTCAGTCCTATCTAAATGTTGTTCTTTGCCTTGAGCTGAGCTTTCAGATTAAAAGTCTGATTGTTGAGTGTCACCATAAGTACCCTAATTCTCTGGTCACTGGTGTAAAGCAAATAAATGAGTGAGAATGAAGCAACAGTTGAAAATGGGGAAGCCACAGTTCAATAACCCCTTCACCTCCACAAGCAGTAAAAGCCGGCTCTCATTGCCTTTCGTGCTGAGAGTGAGGGCCGGCTTTTACTGCTTGTGGAGGTGAAGTACCAGGAAATTACTGATACATAACGGCCCTACTGGGAGAGGAAAATAATTGGGCCTGCCCAGTACTGGAACTAAATAGCACAACGGCAACTATGTAAAGGCCATCCAAGGTAAAGTGGAGAGACGGGACTGCCAATGTGTTTGGTGCAGGGTCACAGCAAGGAGGGTGTGTTAGAACCCCAGGATCCATGAATCCTGCTCTTTACAGAAGCCCTGGAACCTTTCAAGCATGTAGGTTGTTTTCCATTTAGATCCTCACTATAAAGGTTACATGTTTGTTCAATTTAGACTATAAGAGTGTAGACAATAGGCTTTGTTGTTGTTATTTAAAACACGTTGAAATGTTCATTGAGAATTGATTAGGATTTTTGTGGACGCCCTCCACATTGCTGTGTCCCCTGGTTTGAGGCGCTCTTGTCTGGACTATACTCACAGTACAGAGGGACTGGAACCACCCTCCTCTCCACTGGACCGTGCTCCTGGTGTATGATGCAGGCCAGGTCTCTGCCCTCGTGGAGCACCAGGGGGAACTCGTAGGAGGCGTTGGCTCTGAATTTTGACCCCTCATGGACTGAGGATGAAACCACTCTCTCTGCAGTGCTGTTGTCAGGGAGGAGCCAGGTGATGTTGGCACTGCCTGATTGGCCAGAGTATGCACACACGGCACGCAAATGAGGGAAGTCGTACTCCGTCACAAGGAAGGCACGGATCGCTGCAGGCTCTGAAAGAGACGTTTGGATGATGAGGTGTCATGTTGGCTTCATTTTATTTGTTCGTTAGTACTATGTAAGTTAGAATGAAGTGATTAGTAAGTACAAAGTAATTTTTCTATTGGTAGATTTTGTTACAAGGTGTGTTTCGGGTTAGGGCTTACTCAGAGGCTGAAGTTGCATTGTTTATTACTTAGGTTTGTGCACTGCAATATGGAAATCCTATTTCACAGTTGTCTTTGTATGTCCCTTGACTACACCAGCACACTAGAAGGTTGGCGTAACGACAGCGGAGTTAACTCACCTGTAGGCTGAACCTGGACCACTCTCCTCTCTGGGTCCAGCAGACTCTGATGCCTCACCACGCAGACCACACTCTTGCCCAGGAACTCGGCCAAGGGCAGCTGCAGCACACTGGTCACCACCAGCCCCTCAACACCTTCAGCTCGGTCCTCCTTGCCCAGGAGCTCCACATTGCTGCCTTCATAGTGGCTGCCCTCCACACACCCAGGGCTGTCCTCCACACACCAGGAGATGTTGGCTCTGGGTCTCACGCTCTCCACCCTGCACTCCACCTCCACATAGGCCGAGCCCTGCTCCCACACGACCCCGGACTGCACCTTGATGTTAGGACGAGCTGGAAATGAGAGTGGTGTGAGAAGCGCAACATGTGGTAGTTGTTCTGTACTGATCTGATCTAGATGTAAGGACATCATCTACTGATCTCATCTAGATGTAAGGACATGTATAAATGTGTAAAGATTGTATACAATGTTCCATACCGTTACATACACAAGACAACATTCAGTTATGTCCAGTCAAAGTGGGGAAATAAGACATTGCCTCTTTGCTAGGTTAAGGTCAGTGCATGTTGTGCTCAGTGTTTTACTGTGAGTAAACTGCATGAGCAGGTGTCTTATTTCCCCAGACATACCACAAGCAGGCAGCGTTATCTCTCTGCTCTCTGGGTCTTCAAACAGAAGATGTTCCACTAGGCACAGCACCGTGCGCTCCACAGGCAAACAGGCGGACAGGGTCAGAGTGGCTGTGGCACTGTCAGATCCGTCAAGCGACGATACATTTCGTGCCATCTCTCCAGTCAAATCTGGGGGCAGGGACCAGGAGACATTGGGGGAAGGGACTGCATCCAAGGCCGAGCACTCAATGATGACGCTGTCCAGCTCTCTCCAGGTTTTCATCCTTATGTAAGGAGCTACAAGAACTAAGGAAGAGAGTTGTGATTTAAAGCATGACAGTAGAACAACAACAAGACTGCAGATTTAGGTCTGCATATGCAATGTGCTAAATAGTAGTGGAACCTTCTGGAACATCCAGCATGTGTTATCACAGTCATCTATGAGCCTGTACTTACTAGGTGCCTGAATTCTTGATTTAACACTGACATCCAGCTGAACAGATGCTGTGTGTTTGTAGAAGGAGACTCGGCACTCATAAAGCCCATCATAGCACAGAGCCACGGGCCCTCGGAAACTAAGACCACCGCCTAACAACTCCACACCATGAGGAAGCGGTGACCCATCCCTAGATAGATGGAGAGGGAGAGGAAATACAGAGAGTAGAGAGAGAGAGAAAAGTAGCTCATTTTGGGTGACAGTAATCAAAGGCCTATACTTGCAGACAGCCTGATACACCGTGTGCCTTCGACCAGAAGAAAAATCCATCTTGTGCTGATGTACAACAACAAACAGAGAAGCAAACAAGTGAGGAAGCAAAGTTCTGAGAGTGATATTGAATTAAGGAGAATGGCACCACTTACTTGGTGCACTCAGTCTGATAGCTTGGCACATCCCCCCATACTTTCAGTGCCAAGGCCTTGCCAGGCTCCCCCTCCTCCAGGAGAAGTGACTCCAGGGCAGTGCCACTCTCGGTGCTGGAGTTCATTACCAGCTGAACAGAGGGAGAGATCTGTGGCAAAACAGGGAAGGCTGTGTAAGTGTGTGTGTGTTTGTGTGTGTGTGTGTGTGTGTGTGTGTGTGTGTGTGTGTGTGTGTGTGTGTGTGTGTGTGTGTGTGTGTGTGTGTGTGTATGTGTGTGTGTGTGTGTGTGTGTGTGTGTGTGTGTGTGTGTGTGTGTGTGTGTGTGTGTGTGTGTGTGTGTCTGGGTGGCAAAGGTAAAAATACACACCTAACCAGGCCACACACAGACACACACACACTCGTGCACACACATTCTCTTACTCAGTAAAAAAACTGTAGAAAAATGTACTGTTCACAATTCAATACTTTTGAAAACTGTACACAATTAGCAGTTTTCTTACTCTAAATGAATGTCTTGAAAGTTGTGAATTGAATAAAAGTAACTAAAACATTTGAACAGGCACTCACAGTAGCTGGGCAGAGTCAGTGTTTCTATGGCATTTCTGGTGAGCTTCGGGTGGCTGACGACACAGGTGACATTTTCCCCCTCGTGACCCCCAGCGGGGAGTGAAACCAAACTGATGATCACACCATCATCGCTCCACTCCTGGGGCGAGAGTGTGTTTTCCTCACCAGGCAGTCTCCATTCAATTTCGGGTTGAGGTCTCCCTCCCAGAGCGGTGCAGTTGACAACCCGCAACATTCTCTCTCCTCCATCCCCAGACTCCACCACCAGGCCTGTTTCCATGGTTATGTCTGGAGCAACTGTGTGTCAACAAAGACAGTTAGTGTTCTTTGATCTTATTGAATTTTTGGGTGGTTATGTACTCACTCACTGTTCGAGAAGGGGGCCAAGTCTGGATATCGAATGGTTTCCACATTCCCCTGCCTTGACCACACACAGAAACGTTTTATGGGCACACACCTAGTCTTCTGGTGACCTCAGGGAGCTGTTAAAACGTTGAATCAGTTGCCCTGGGATCACATTTTCCCTTTCGAAAAGATGTTTGTGTTTTTGAACTACCCTGAATAGAAAATGGTCTCCCCATGTTTACGATGACGGTATAAACCACAGCCTGTCTGACACACCTCTGGCTACCCAGCATGCCTCCCCATGTGCTTGTCATCAGCACGAGTCACACAAACATTATACCACACACTCAGAGTATTGCCTGAAATAGAGATAGAGAAAGAGAGAAATAGACAAAGAGAAAGAGAGAGGGAGAGAGAGAGGACTGTTGGGTCTACTGGAATGAGCCTAAGAGAGACCCTTTTTGAGGCTAGACAGGGCTAGACACAGGGGGACACAGAGGCCTGTGTGGTACGTCTTGTTTGGCTTAAGCGTCTGCTAAATAAATCACTGTAAACGTCAGCATAAAGGGAGAGACTAGGAGGGCCTATTTGTACATCAAATCTCAAGGACAAAGATCACTTTCACTGAGTGAACATCCACTGAGGTCTGTGCTATGCTGCCGTGATCCATATGTGTGTGTCCTGTCTCCCACTGATGGGCATTTCGTTTTATTTCTGTATGACTCTTATTATTTTGAGCAGAAATGCGCCGAGAACAAGTTGAGGTTGTTAGGGTACAAATGTGCTGATGGTAACGCAGCCTCTCTGATCTCATCGCCACGGAGCGAACTGATGAATGAGGTTGGTCTCCAGCCAGCCAGACCACTGCAGACACTAATATACCCACAGGAAAACCAAGCAGCACAGACAGAGGGAACAGCTGCTTAACTTTCACAAAGGCAGTCTACACACACACACACACAACGCCATGCACACACACACACGCACACATACACACACACACACACACACACACACACACACACACACACACACACACACACACACACACACACGCACACATACACACACACACACACACACACACACACACACACACACACACACACACACACACACACACGCACACACACATACACACACACACACACACACACACACACACACACACACACACACACACACACACACACACACACACACACACACACACACACACAAGCACACACACACTAACGCACACAACCTCATGCACACACACACACACACACACACACACACACACACACAAACAACACCATGCACACAACAGAGAGAGATGGAGACAGCATGAGAGGAAGAGAGAGTGAAATATATATAGAGAGAATGTGTGTGTGTGTGTGTGTGTGTGTGTGTGTGTGAAATAGAGAGAGTGAGAGAGAGAGGAAAACAGAGAAAAAAATGCCCCATAGCAGATTTGAATTAGTCTGAATGTTTGTCAGATTGTGAAACCTGATAAGAATAGGGGGAAGACAAAGAGAGACAGAAACACAAACGACAGAGAAAGGAACGGAAAAAACAAACAAACACAAAACAAACCTCAAAAACTAAAAAAACAAAACATCACGCATCAACACAGGAAGCAGCTTGCAGCTCACCAAAGGTTTGCACCAGAGCAGCGGCTCTCCCGGGCTCAGGCAGGGCCGGGTGCTGCACCACGCACACTACAGTGCTCTCATCATTCAGGTGGGTGGGGAAGCGGAGGACCTGGGTGAGGTCGAGGGTACCGTTGGCATGAAGGACGCTCTCTTTCTGGACGGAGAAGATGACGTCGCTGGGAGTCCTGCCGCCGATCTCCCAGCTGATCTGCGGTTCTGGTTTGGCGTTGGTGGCGGAGCAGGTCACAGACTGGTAGTGGGTGCCACTCTGAGTCTCCTCCTCCACTTCAACAGCAACGTCAGGCCTGACTATGAGACAGCACACACATGCAAACTGTGACTCATTCTTTTATCGGAACACATTTCAGTTTTTTCGCTCATTCCATTCATGCCTTTTGCTACTAAGGGTTTCAAAACGGCCACTTTTTGATCTTGCTGTCGTTGTCCCAAATAGACAAGAAGCTGCTTTAAACTGAAAATGGTCTCCATGCTTTTTTCAATCTCCTCAATTGCTAACAGCAGGCTGGACTTCCAGACAGAACAGTACAGGCATACAAACTTGGAACTAATATTCATTCATCTAACCACTCTACAGTCCATCCATGTTTTCATTATCGACATATTCATGTTACATGTTAAAAACATTTTTATTGTTTGTAAGGTAGTGTTTTAAATGGTGTTTCATCAATGTAGTTTGGACAGAGGGTGACAGTTTCTAACTTTACACCCTTGTGGTTTCTGTGTGTGTTTATGTGTAAATATGATTGATTGTGTGTGTGTGTGTGTGTGTGTGTGTGTGTGTGTGTGTGTGTGTGTGTGTGTGTGTGTACTATGTACGCATCACTGTGCACAGATTGTATGTCAATATGTTTCCTCTTACCCAAGACAGTGAGAAAGACCTGTTTCATCACCTGGTCCTCCTGTTCAACAAACTCACAGGTGTACTCCCCCTCTGCATCCAGACTCAGTACCCGCATCTTCACCGTCAGGTTGCTAGGCGACGATGGCGCAGAGAAGCCCTCTGAGGTGATGCTTTTCTGTCCGTAGTAGCCCGCCAGCTTCTTCTTGCTTCCCAGGCGACTCCAGCTGGACATATACAGCGTGTCAGTGTCGTTACCTGGGTAGAGGCAAGGCAGGTACACATCCTCCCCGAGGATGCCAGTCACGTCACGCTTGATGGTCATGTCATGTTCATGGTCATCTACATTTACCAGAAAGACACAATACATTTGTCATTGGTGGTTGTGTAGTGAATACATGTTAATAATAAATGTTAAACTGAGAAATCATTCAAAATACAAACAAATGTTCATATCATTTATTTCTGTCTGTTGCGACCCCCTTTGCCTTGCATCACCATCACAGGCAGTGAAGGCCTGGCTGGGCCAATGAGCTAATCATGGCCCCCTGGAGAGGGTGTGTGGGTATATAGAGGGGTTTTTCTCTTGATTTAGGGCACTTTTCTGTTTGGCACATCGCCTCACTTTGGTTACTCTGGTTGGTCAACTCAGGCTGAACTCTCTTTCCTACAGGCCCTGTCTCTATCTTTATTTCTTACTACTGACTCTCACATTGCACGCACACACCTACATAGCCCACATCCTTTACTCTCCCCTGGACATCTTGTTTTTGAGGGCAGTTCTTTGGTATTTTTCAACCAAACCAGATCTCTGTTGACCGCTTCCTCTCTGTGCTATGCTAAGAGGTAGAAAACAACTTGCTGCCATGTATTTGTCTGAAATAGCACTGAATGAGTGCAGTTTATTAAGTCCCTGGTGCACTATAAAAATTGACTTTATTGGGCACCTTTATTGGCACATTTTGAACAAAAAGCATTTTTGGCCTCCAACACTTCAATACTGCAAGTACAGGTAGAGTGAAACTATTCAGAGCATCTCTGAACTGTTATGTTGTCATATTCCAGATGTTAATGGTCATGTTAGCCGGTCATCCAATGATCTTTGGAAGTGACCCAAAACCTCCTCTGCATCACTTACGTTGACCATAAGCCTGTGAGCAATCACCAGGAAGCTATTTGGCCAAGCGACAAAACCTTTCATTCAGAACCAGTTAGCTCAGAGCTCTGCTGATAAGAAGTTCCAAAGGCCCCATCAAGCCTTTAAACTACCTACACGGGGTGTGGGGGGGGGGGGGGGGGGGGGATAGCTGGCCCTAATCCTCCAATCTTTATTGAATTTCAAGGTTTACTGTGTGTTAGTCTACAATCTTTACGTTGCAATCTTTGCTTTGCCTGGGAACCCTGTGAATCTGCTATTATCCTGTACCCAGATATCAAATGACTCTCAAACTGGCCTGGCCCTGACAGACCCAGCCCAGCAGACAGCCATGCCGTACCCGGGCAGACAGCCGTGCCATATCTGGCCAGATCCATCGGGTGCTGTGTGAGCAGCTTGGCTTTGAACACTGGGGCAGCCGAGTGAAACACAGAGCTAAGAATAGCTGTTGAAAAATGTCTGCTTCTCTCGGTGACACCTGACAGACTCAGGCCCTGCTCTGGCGTGAGATTTAGTGAACGCCTCCATTAGGGTAATGACAGTGATGTAATGAGGGAAACTCAAAATGGCTTCCTTCTTGTGATGTTTGATGATACACACACATCCTGATTTTCCGCTCCTCGCAGGACACGGGCATACTGAGCTCCGGGAATTGAAGCCAATCATTTGTGGGAACATCAGAAATGGCTTTCACCTTTCTGATGTCTACAGAAACACACACATCCTCACTCCCTTTCCCAAAACACCTAAGTGATCAGACGTCCTGAACAATGGAGCCATGAGGAAAGGTGTGGCACATTTCTTTTCTTAGATAAAAAAAAAAATTGAATATGCGGACATAGGCCGACCGAACCAGGAGATGGAAAGAAAGACAGACAATGAACGAGGACTGTTCATAAAATGGAAAAGATGTTATCCATATAAATGTATTTGACTTTTTATTTTCCCTTGCAAATTACTAGCAAAATGAAATCCAGCCGAGCATAGCAGTGAAACACTTGGAAGATAAACTGCTGAGAAAAAACACTAGAGACAATAGAGGGAACAATTTGCATGTTTTTTTTGGGGGGGGGGGGGCTTTCATTTCCCTTCATCCTGCAGGTGGAGAGACAGCAAAACATGAGAGAGGAACAGGCATAAAATAAATCACAACAACTGCACTATACCAGGTGTAACAGTCAAACAGGGTCACACAGACTACATTGCAGACTGTGTGTGCTGTGAAATGTCCCTGTGGTTACAGTTTAAAACCTCACTCTTGGCACGGCTCCAGCACACATCGATACACATGTTCCTACGCACGCACCCTAGCACACACACACACGCAGGCAGTCACACACACACCTGCACACACGCACACATGCACAGGCACGCATAGGCACACACACACACACACATTCACACATACACACACACACACACACCCATACGCACTTGCACGCATAGGTACAAAAACAACACACACACACACACACAGACACACACAGACACACACACACAGACACACACACACACACACACACACACACACACACACACACACACACACACACACACACACACACACACACACACACTGCATGTACAATGTTGTTAACCACATAGGGGGCTTAGTAGGACAGTTTGACAAAACTGTGCAGCACACTGGAGCCTCTCTGCAGGAAACTCAACAATAAAAGTGCAAAACTAAAATAAGAGTGACATAAAACGTGAGAATGAAACTGGTGCCATGAGACTGGCCCAGGTGACTTATACTTCTGCAACAGTCCTGTCCCCCCTAACAAGAGTGCGTTTCACAAGAACGCCAGCATAGTAATAAAGAGCCGTGATGATGGACAGCACAGAGACAAGTGGCCTGAGAGAGGAGCCATAGCACCAGTCTGCTCATCTATCACTCTCAGTCACAGAGAGAAGACAGACAGACAGACAGACAAATATATAGATAAATAGGCAGACAGACAGACAGACACATAAAAAGATAGACAGATAGACAGACGGACAGATAGATAGATAAATAGACAGGCAGACAGACAGACAGACAGACATATACTGTATGTATATAGATAGATAGATAGATAGATAGATAGATAGATAGATAGATAGATAGATAGATAGATAGATAGATAGATAGATAGATAGATAGATAGAAATACAGACAGACAGACAGACAGACAGACAGACAGACAGACAGACAGACAGACAGACAGATAGATATATAGATCACACACACTGGAGAGCAACACCAGTAACTTTTCTTGGCTGGAATGGAACTTTCTTAATGATCAGTGTTGAAGAGGATGGTTTCATTTTTCACCTCTTTTTAAAATGCCAAATGTACACATTTGCTGTTACAATAGATTTAGTCAGGCATGTTGCTGTATATTCCCAATGCACCCATTTTCAAGTTTATTAGGATGATAATTCTGTTCATGACTGAAAACCCTGTTGGTCACCAATAAAGCATAACATTGCTCTGCAAATTTTACAACAATAGCTAAATAAATCAGGGCACAAAACAAATCTAAATTTCCTACGTTTGCCTCATAAAAGCACTGATACTGGGCACAATCAAGACCCACTAAAAACCATTTCTTATATAGTGTGTTTATTAGTTTATTGCTTGTTATTCTTCATTTTTAACCTGATTTTGGAGCATAGTCAGCTTCTACAGAGACAATATGCCATCATGGCTTACATAATACAAGAAGGACTAATAAAATAATCCAATAAAACTTAGCCTTGCACACACACACACACACACACACACACACACATTTAACTGGACTTACCCTGCATATCTGAGCTGAGTGCTTGACTCAGGAGAAACCCCAAGATCATAAGCACTGAGGGTCCCATTATTGTGTCATTTGGCAAAAGCTGTCTGCCAGCAGGTTTACACAGATCTGTCCCCAGAACAGAGAGAGAGAGAGAGAATCAGCTGGGAGGTGTGAGTACGTTTCTGTTGTATGTGTGTGTGTGTGTGTGTGTGTGTGTGTGTGTGTGTGTGTGTGTGTGTGTGTGTGTGTGTGTGTGTGTGTGTGTGTGTGTGTGTGTGTGTGTGTGTGTGTGTGTGTGTGTGTGTGTGTGTGTGTGTGTGTGTGTGTGTGTGTGTGTGTGTGTGTGTGTGTGTGTGTGTGTGTGTGTGTGTGTGTGTGTGTGTGTGTGTGTGTGTGTGTGTGTGTGTGTGTGTGTGTGTGCATGCATGGGGGTGTGCGTCAATGCCTCTAACCCCAAACCCCAAAATAGGCTGGTTCTGTAAAGCCACACACGGCTATGCTCTACTCAGCTGTGTTTTTTAACTCTCTAACTTCACATTAACTTTAATAAAAACAATACTTATAATAATTATACATCAATGATGCTTTATCCATGTGCAGAAAGACATTATTACTTTTCACTGTTTGACCTTGGTGCCTTTTGCAGTTCTGCCACACACTGAAAATCACTTTGTAGTCACTACAGTAGTTGCACACATTTTACTTTGTGTCCACTGTGCATTTCTTTTCTTACACAGCATCCCGCTTTTTAAAGAGCACAGAGGGGCATCCTCCACAGTGACTGTCACTGCTTTCAACCTAATCTGACCTCACAAAACCTCTAAGTCAAATCCAAACGTTTGTGTGTGAGTTTCTGTCTGACTTGTGAGAGCGAGAGGAAGGCTTAGAGCTGAGAATGTAGAGTGTGTGGTCTAACAGTTCATCTTCCATCCTGCTCTTGCCTGAATCACACAGATGAAAACAAATCTTCACAGGGGTGTTATCTATACTTTCTCACATCATATTCTTTGGGGTTTTTTCCACGGCCTCTTCCCCCTTCTGTCATTCTTTCTTTTCTATCGATCTTCCTCCCTTGGTCTTTGTCCAACACTTGTGTTCACCTTTCCATCTTGAAATGAGTCAAATGTCTTTTCTCCACAACACTCAATAACTTTTTCCACCTTGTCTCAAACTCTTGCCTTTGGCTCTGTCTGTTTCTAAGACCAGCCAAAGCCCTTTTTTCAGCATAGCTAGCATGGGAAAACACATGACGAATGACTGTTTCAGCTGAGTTTATTTTTTAAATACTAACAAATTACCATAAATACAATAACCCTTTTTGTTGGCTGGACACAGGAAGCAAGCACACTTTCACACACTCTCCCCTGCCACTTGAGCTTCTAAAGCAAAGACCTGCCAACAGACACGGCAGCAAACTAAAGAGGCTGGCCAAGTGCATTTGTCTTTCTGTTGTTCACATGTTCTTCTGTCTCCTGAAGGACAACACATTACACATGGGACCCTAAGTAGGCCTACTTTGGAACTGCCCTAGATGAATCCCATCAATCTATCAGGGGAAAAAAACAGCATTGGATAGATAACAAATTTCCATTCACAGTCAGTCTTCCATAACGATAAAGAAACAGGTGCCGTGTATTCCCACCCGACCGTATTCAATGGGATGCTCAGAATACCTAGTTTATGTCTCAAAAGTAAAAATGTATGTCTATGTTTGTGTTGTTGTTTACGAACCAGATAGTCAAAATGCTTAGCCATGTTGTCACTGTAACAGTGTACTCTGTAAAAAGATCTAAACTATGGCTATGGTTTTGATGACAATGAAAATGCACTTTCTCTGTGTGGCATATATCATTCTGAAAAGCACAAAGTTACACATTGCTGTAGTGAGAGACTGACTACAACACTGTGACAGGACTCACATTCATGCTTTTACTGTAGTTTGTTGACAGACCATAGTCATTGCGATACAGAAAAAAAGGCAAGACGGTTTTACAGCAACGCATACAAACTATATGTAAAGATAGGAAACCCCCCTCAAGCAGAAGTGTGCGTGCAGCTCTGTGTGGGCTCTTTGGTCTCTCCGACCTCTTCCGCTGTTCGCCTCCACCTCGCAGCCTCCTCTTCCTCTTCTTCCTTGACCATGTTTGCCTTGTTGTTCATCCATTGTTGTTGTGGTCTGTCTGTATATGTTTGCCATGTTTAGAGCTATTTTAGAGAACTTGATATTTAGTTGATCTAACGCTTCATGTAAGTCAAGATTCACCTAAGAACAATTAATCAATTCTGGAGACATGCAACAAAAAATAGAAATGTATAAAATACATTTGACAGATATTGAAAACTGTGACAACACTTTTGCATGCAATGAAGTAATGGCTAGATATTTGGGGGGAAAGACTATTCAACAGAGAAACAGTATCATATATTCTGATCAAATTGATTATGTAAGAAACAGCAAACAATTGTACATAAAGAACTGCATTAATGTATTTGCTATCTATTCAAAAGAATGATAAACAGCTTTAATGATGTGCCTGTGTGACTAGATGGTGTGGAGGCTGAACAAGCAGTTTCGAGACTTTCTGAGAAATGTACCAAAGCGACTGAGAAAAACTGTAATTGTTGGAGTGTGCTTATGAAGTTCGATTTTATCTAGCCTCCACACTGAGATGAAACCTCAAGTTTCATTTGTGTGAAATTCCTTTCGTGTATTATTCTGCAGCGGTGTAGGTGTCATGGTGCTGCTGGAAAGTAGTCTGTGACTGAACCATTCTGAGGAGAATAGCAGTTATCATGACTGACCTAAAAACAGTGTGAAGGTAGTCAAGTAATGACAATGACAGGGGTGAAACGAGTGCGGTTTCTAACGACATCTTCACCCATTCACTGAACAAACAAGATGACTGTTTCGCTGTACGGCTAGCATCTGGGTTTGAGGTTTTATAGTATTGCACTCAGACAGAAGGTGCAGATCAATTAAATGCCACCATTACTGTGCAAATACCACCACAGCTTTTCATCACTGTACCACTATGAGTGTGTAACTTGAGTAAGCCTGCTCTTCGTTAAACCTGCCACATCCCATCTTGTTTCTTTACATCATCATGTGTTGCATATAAATCTTGGCTATAGTCCTATAAAGCAATAATGTACCTGGGTGTATTGCTAATAAGCTGGTGAATGTCACAAAGACTGGCCACCTGGCAATTACTCAAACTCGTTTCTTTCTTCTTTCTTTCTTTCTTTCTTTCGTTCTCTCCCTTTCTCTTTCCTTCTTACTTTCTTTTTTGAATCTCCTAATCAATCCCCTTGTCTGTCAATGTACAAAAGTTGTTGAGTCTTTTCCAGCTACTGACAAGTTCTGAGAGAGAGGGAGAGAGTGAGACAGACAGACAGACAGACAGACAGACAGACAGACAGACAGACAGACAGATATACAGACAGACAGACAGACAGACAGACAGACAGACAGACAGACAGACAGACAGACAGACAGACAGACAGACAGACAGACAGACAGACAGACAGACAGACAGTGTGCGAGAGAGAAGGACACATAGAGAGGTGCTAAACCACAGTATGTCAGTTTCTGGAGTAAACAGGAAGAGTCTGAGTCAAGTGATCACTCGGCTGCGTTTCCTGTGGAACCTTAAGTGTGCTACCTGTAGTTGCTACGATGGACAAAATACAAAACCCATACTCCAGGATACACTGATGCAACACAAATATATGTGCCTTTAGACACAGACCTCCGCTGTGACTGAGGGTTTTGAGATACAGTCTGAAGAGATGGCTTGACTGGGCTTAGTATTTAAAAACTGTTTTGAATGATGTTTAACTGTCACAACATTTATGATTGATATAATTCTTCTGAATTCAATCTACCTGCTCTGTTTGTGCAGAGGAAGCATGACGCACTCGCTGGAAAGATTGCATGCTGCACTTGGCTGGAGTGGTGACAGTTCGATATACAAGAGAGATTTTATCTTCAATATTTAATCAGCACTTATCCTAGCTCAACGGGCTCTTTAAATGGTGTGGAATGCAAGCTGTCTGTACCCTATTTTACAAGGGATAAAACATCTGAAATATTTGAGAAATTGAGGTATGTATGCATTTAGCAGATGCTTATTGAGGACACACTCTTTCTCTCTCTGTCTCTCTCTCACACGCACACACACACACACACTCTCTCTTTCACACACACACACACAAACACACACACACACACACACACAAACACATAAGGACACAGTCTGGAGAGAAGGCTGGAAAAGCTCTTTTAAATGTAATGGTCTACAGGGGAAATATTACAGTAATGCCTCCATCCAGGTTGAAAAAAAAAACCTTCTCACCAGTACTGACCCTAATGGAATCGTTCACATGTGAACCATTATGTCTCTGTCTTCTGCCCCTCAAACCTTCCTCGGAGAGAAGGTAAAGCCAGGACTCTCTCACTACAGACAGTAAATCACTGAAAAACTATCCCGGCCATCCTCCCAAAACTCTGCTTCGCAAAAGAATGCTGTCACCGGATAAACACTTAAGCACTCATCATGCAAGACAGGGGAACTCACGAGACAACATCACGTGGCTCTTTTTCACCGATAGCACAATAACTCTTCCCAACTCCCCCGAGAACGCACAGCGCTATGTTGTTAATGACCCTAATGGCAGAATGTAATCCTCTTTTAAACGATGATGCACTACTGTATCGTATTCCACTCTCAGGCCCGAGTGCTGGGCGCTGGCTGGGCTGCCGAGTGGCTGTTCCTTTTCCTTGGGTGGCGGCGAGGAGGAAAGGGCCTTCCAAAGTGCTCAGGCAAACCCTGGCGCCCCATTCTCTATTACGGTAAGTGGTGAGCCGTGTGATATTCACCGGGTTTGGTTATGGTAAATGGAGGGCCATTACATTACATGCGTGGCCCATCATCCTTGTGTTCCCATCATCAGTAGGGAGAGACAGACGGACAGGCTTCGGACGCACAGCAAATGGGTTGGTCTTGGTATTTACCCCCCCCCCCCCCCACACACACACACACACACACAGATGCTGTGTGTCTGTGAAGCATGGCACACACACACACAAAGACAAATGCACACAGGCATGCACACACTAAGGCACGCTAAATTATGGCACACGGTCTGAGTTTTAAGGAGCCAGGCCACATGGGACGAGAAGTTATGACTCCAGCTGTAAGAGCTAAGAGCTTTTGGAGACTGAGATGGAGCTGCGAGAGTGTGCAGAGAGGTGAGGTCTGTTTGAAGGGCCTTTCATTGCCAGTCATGTTTAAAGAAGCATGTTTTTCACCAATCTGAAGGTATTTTTTGGTAGGTTACTAGTAATAGGGTAATATGTATGCATAATATCCTAAAATCCATTTTTGATGGTATACGGTCATATGAAGTAGAGATGAACACACTATTTTCTTCCCACTTGGTGCTGCAGGTTGAAAATGGCCTTTAACCACGAATGGCAACAGTACTCTCTTCTTTTGCCATTACAGTCACCGTCAGCAGATGACAATATGTCCTGACTATAGATACTGGGTGACAGATGGCTGTGATTGGGGGTCGGGGGGTGGAAGGGGCGTTGGATTGGTCCAGCTTGGGTACAGAGGAAATGAGTGGGTTCTGACTGTGCCTGGCATCTCTTGTGTCATTCTCTGCCACAGAGCACTTGCCAGCCCACCAGGTCACAGCCTGGCAGTGCCAACACCACAGGTAATCAGGAGGTGATCTGCACATGTCCTATTGTCACTAGAGCCCACGTCATCGGTGCTGGTGCGTGGCTGCATACTAGCTGGGCTTTATTTCAATACCCAATGGGGCATCCTCACTGGTGTATAATAAGTCCGTTAGCAGGGTTTATTGTTCCCTGTTAGCAGGGTTTATGATTCGCTGTTAGCAGGGTTTCTTGCAAAGCCACCACCTGGGCCTAAGCTTGAGAAATGCCATTGGCTTAAATCTATGTTAAAACACTGCCCTGCCAAATATCCACTTTAAAGATCTCTATTTCTCATCTAACTAAATTTGTTTGCTGTGAAGAAGAAGAACACTTGTCTACAATTATTTCTAGATGTTTTCTTAAAAGGAATCCAACCAGTGTTTTTGTAGGGGGTGTTGAGAATGACTCTTAGGTCATTTGGTCTTTTTTTAACACAACACCCTCAGATTGAGGTTCAAGGGTTTCACTTGCTTGTATTGGCAGCTTGTTCTCCCCCACCGCAACCAGACCTGCCTGAGGTGGCCCAACCACACTGCAACGGAGCTGTGTATCACAGGAGACACACCTTGGTTGGTATGCAAGGGTCAACTCCAAGTCATCTCCTGTGGTTCCGTTTTAAATGCATGATGGGGGGGATTGAGTTGAGAACCCTCAGCAAGTGTGTGATTTAAAGGTGACATGGGGGTATTGTATAACTAAATGCTGCCTGCAGGGTATGTTATATTTATTTTCATACACATGTAAACCCAAGAAGAGTGGTGCTTTGCCAACGATGTAAAAGCGGGTGAAAACCTTTGGTGCACTTGGGAATATCATTCTCCACTTATCTCATTGAACTATTACAAGGAACTATTATCGTAATAGACTGCAATGGAATACCATGTGGTTTGCACCATTATCAATTGATTGATACATAAAATCTTCATTTCCCACATCTCTTAAAGGAGAGTATTGTCATGTCCCTGGTTAAAAGGAATTATCTTGCAGTACTATGGCATGAAAGCCAATGGGGCATGCCCTTGCTGAGCTTGATAAATCCACCCATGCAGACTTTTCTAGGGTGTCCATGGCTGAGGGCAATAAATGAGTCAAAGATGTTCCTGCTCCTGACAGCAAGCTTTTAATTAAAGGCCCTGTAATTAGAATTAGGCCTTTCTCTCATGCGAGCAAAACCATTTGCGCTGACGCAACAGAACTCCGCGGCCAGCCACGAAACCCGGTGGGAAGGGACACAGATGTGACAGCAGAAGGAGGAATAGCAAATCGATACGTTATTATAGGCTGAAATCATACACGCAGGCTCCTGTTCCCCCTCCAGCACAGGTTTGGACATCTATAATCTTGGGTCCTTTCCCCCGAGGACACTTCCAGCGCTGAGCGTGAGGGAGACAGGACAGACCTGCGGATGTGCCCTTCAGCACTTGGAAATAAACACAGACGTGACTAGAGGAGAGAGGGATGTGTGTGTGTGTGTGTGTGTGTGTGTGTGTGTGTGTGTGTGTGTGTGTGTGTGTGTGTGTGTGTGTGTGTGTG
>NC_137928.1:26144458-26186958 GCF_963457725.1 Sprattus sprattus | reverse complement strand
TTTTCAATCGGCCTCACACAAAAAGCACAACCACACACCCAATGAGTAAAACACCTCAGATCCATTGCAAAATGAAACACTTGTAAAATCTATACACTAATTTAACAAAACCATATTTTGTTACCATATGAAACACACACATTGCATATGACTGCATTTACAGTAAAAAAAAGATCAGAAAAAAAATAAAAATACAGTACAAATAAAGTTGCATTTTACCCTGATGTCTTTTTAGGATATCAGTGTTGCCAGTGTTGACTGAGAGACCTGATGGACATTACTGTATTGAAAATGGCATGGTCACCAATAATGTTCGCTCGAATTTCTCTGAGCCTGACAACATTACGTATTTGCCAAAAGCATGTTTATGATCTCTCTATCTTGTTCTTGCGTGAATATGGGCCTGTCCTCCTTTCAAGTTTATTTGATAAATTTGGTCTTCTTCTTCTTTGAGCACATGTTCCTCCTGCTTCAGGTCTTCCTCTTCCTCTACTTCCACCTTGACCTCAGCCTCATGGCATGGCCTCGGCCTCTTCCTTTTCCTCCTCCTACTCCTCTGTGGATTCCCCCTCTCACCCTCACTCTTCTTCTTCTGACTCCTTCCATTTGGGTTGAAGACAAATTACAGTTACTCACGCATTTCTATAGTACCTGTTTGTTGTGTCTACAATTAAGCAATCATGTGTTTGGGCACTTGATGGCTGTGTTTATTTGACCGGCTCATAGGTGTGGTAACTTGACAGAGTGTTTTGGAATTGCAAGGAAGTGACCTCTTGTTATACGTCTGTGTCTAAAGCATAAAAGTGTGTTTAGTGCTTTGCAAATCACTTGTGTGTATGGGTTTGCAAAAAGTGTGATGTTTAAATGTGCTTATAGTTGTGCAAATCTGAGCCGTTGTTTTGCTCCTTGAGTGAAGGTTTTGATTATAGTGTAATACTTTTGATTTTAGTGTCTATCCGATCGTAAAAAACTGTAATAAAATCACCAGTTGCATGTTGAATGCTACTGTATGGTTTCATCTGAGTCCTTTGGAAAAGTCTGGAAGGATTTGGGCATTTCAGAGGAAGGTCTGAAACCAGAGTCAGTGTGAGCCTCTAATCATTTTTTCACCCATTCATCAGCACCAACTGATACTCTCTACTTATCCCTGACATTAATGCCAGCCTCTGCAGATGTTCCAGTCAGTAAACTAATAAAACTACTCACTGGATGGCACACAGTCACTACGGTTTGGCTGTAGGATATATACTCCTCCTCCTCCTCCTCCAGCGATTAAAATATATGGCACTATAAAGCAAATTACTGCAAATCCACTCTCTCAAAATTGTTATAAACTCATTTTATCTCTTTGTGTCATCTGACTGCAGTCCATTAATGTGTTGC
This sequence comes from Sprattus sprattus, assembly GCF_963457725.1. Taxonomy (NCBI): domain Eukaryota; kingdom Metazoa; phylum Chordata; class Actinopteri; order Clupeiformes; family Clupeidae; genus Sprattus; species Sprattus sprattus. Next base: position 26,185,575 of record NC_137928.1, on the reverse strand, counting down.
CTTGGCTGTGGCAGTGGGATAGCTGTGCCTGATGCTGTTTTGATTGGGGAGAGGAAAGGATCCAAGGAAGACACTCAAACTCTGCTCTGCTGTTTGCATAGAGGATTGAGTGGCAAAATGAAGGCTCTAATAAAGATTCTAATAAAGATGGGAGGTATATGTTTGTGTGTGTGTCCGCATTATGTGTTTTGTGAGGATATCTGTTTGTGTATGTCTACATACGTATGTGTGTGTTTGTGTGTGTGTGTGTAGTACATCGTGAAATACGGAGAAAAGAGAGCTGGAAACTTGCAGGGCCAGCTGCAATACAAATGCCTTCAGTACTGCATCTGCTTTAAATACAGGTAAATGATTTTCTTTTATTGAATTTTGTTATAGCGCATAACAAGAGGGGAGCCAAGTTGAAAAAAGACTAATGTTGCTGAATTGTTTCCTCGATCGCTTGTTGAACTTCCTGAGCTCTCTGGATATCCTCTGCCGTGCATCCACACAACTGGGACCATTCCCAGCCAACATCCTCTCCAAGTTACCCCCCCCCCCCACTCTCTCTCTCACTCTCTCTATGTTATGTTTTGTTCTTGAGTTTCTTGATCCAAGCTGGTGTAGGGGAGGGCAAGCATTTCCATGTGATGTGCCAGTGGGGTGCGTGGCGGCCTCCATGGTGCCATTAGATCTCCAAGCGTGAAATCCAGCGGGCCGGTTTCACCTGACTGGGCAAATGCGCCCCGGTACTAGAGAGGAGAGCGTGGTCCTGGGGGCGCACTCTTACAAGGCAGCCCCCCACCCTCCCTCAAATTAGAGGAGTAGGAAGCAAAATCAACAGATAATTATACTTACTTAGAAAACATGGCCCCAGCTCGTGAGCCTTTGATAGGTTTACTGTAGGTCACCATAAAGGTCACTCAGGGTCAGACTTTTCTCCTCCTCAGAAGGCGTTGATAAAGACTTGAGCTTTATCATTTATTTGGTGTTTCTCCGCTGGTCTACATAAAGAAAGAGTAAGTCAATGCGATTATGAACTACATGCACAGGTATAGATTAATGATGAGTATCTTCACTATGCTGTTAATGTTGCTTTTTTTTGTACGGATCAGTCTGTGGTCCTTCCTGTTGGCCGAACACCGTGTTGAGGCTGTAACTCCTGACCGACGCAGCATGAGTGCGGCACAGGGGCCGGCGCTAAGTCCCCCGTAATTAGGACCTCACGCTGATCGCCTGTAAGGGCTTTAAAGAGGGACCGCCGGCACCCCTGCCTTCCCATCGCAGGCAATTCATCAGCGCTTGGCACCAGTTTGCCCCTCATCCCTCACCTCTGATTTGACGTGCCTCACAAAATCCTTTTTTTTCTTTCTTTCTCATTAAGCAACAACCATTTTCATCCAAGCCAACTCGCATTAGTGAAAACAGCTTGGAGTAAATTGTCTCTATCTGTGTGTGCGTTCCCTGGGAGTCAACCCATGACTTTGCTAGCACCATGCTCTGCCAGTTAACCTACAGAAACGCATCCCACTGTAACTGTGACTCCTATGCACTCCCTTCAACAATCAGATAAGTCCTCAGCACAGACTCAGTCATTAATGGATCCGATTATGAAGCGGATTGGATGGTAATTGTCATGGTCCATAAAACCAGATATGTCACATTGACACAATGGGTTGGTTCAGGATGAGGTCATACGGGCTGGTTCTGATTACAGTGACTCATCATTGGCACTGTAATAGCTGCTGGAAGATGGCACTGATATGCCGGTGATGTTACTGAGACGTTTCCATAGAAACAACAGCTGAACCCCGTTACATTTCAATCCCAAAAGTGTGTAGGGCTTTACCCACCTCCCCTCCACTCCTGTCCAATGGCACAAGGCCTTGGAAGCTCGGAATCGGTTTGGAAAGCCAGGAGTCAACACGTTTTCAATGAAAAAAGTTTGTGTATCGTATAACATTGGAATGGTAAGATGAGGAGACTTGAATTGATTTGTGGCTGGTGTGTGTGTGTGTGTGTGTGTGTGTGTGTGTTTTATGAGGCCTGGCAGACGAAGAGACAGTGTGTGAGGACAGGAATGGGCCAAACACGGAAAGGGAACAAATGTTTCTGACAAAGGGAATGACTGACTGCAACATTCCTGGGACATTATGCAGGAGAGCTACAGGTCGCACACACACACACACACACACACACACACACACACACACACACACACACACACACAAACACACACACACACACACACACACACACACACACACAAACTTGAACACACAAAAGACATTATGAAACCACAACCAGATGACGACACACGCACACAGACAATCACAAGTAAGCAAATGCACACACACACACACACACACACACACATGAACACACATGAACACACATGAACACACATGAACACACATGAACACACATGAACACACATAAACACACAAAAGAGTACACACACACAAACTGCACTGATTTTGAGAAGGGGTCAGCAAATATACAATCACACACACACAGCCACATACACACACACACACACACACACACACACACACACACACACACACACACACAGATGCACAGCTCTGCTACATATGGACACACGCACCCATTCAAAAAACAATAAATCTTATACCCCACACGCCACCCACCAACACACACATGTGAAAAGAAAACACATAAAAGCCCCCTCCCAAACACACACACGCACACAGACAGGCTTGTCAGCTGGCTGAACAGAGGAGTGAATCGCAGTCATTCTAAGACGGTCTGCTGTGAAACCAGACCCCCCCCCCCATTGAGAACGTCTCAACCATCACCCCCACTCTGGGACGACCCACCTGCCGCATCGTGTGACTGACTGCCGGCCTGCAAACAGGTGGAATAAACATGCCGTAACACCATAACAACCATAACACTTATGCGTATCAGCGTCAAATCGGCCCCCACAGACTGAGCAGTGGAGAGAGAGATAGACAGATGGTGGCTGGCAGATTCCAGCAGACCTTGAGCGGCCATTACACACCGGGGGTGTGTGTGTGTGTGTGCACACGCGCGTTTGTGTGTGTGTGTGTGTGCAGGCGTGTGTGTTTCCTGAGGATGCTGCTGGTCCCATCACTCCTAAGGGGAAGATTTCTGCTCGGAAGCCCTGCAGGCAGCGTGACAGCAGCAAAAAAGGAATCTCAAGTTGGAGAGAAATTCAAGTGTCAAACGCTTTACCAAAGCCAATGCAGGTTTATGGTGTGAGACCGCTCATGCAGAGTCATATGGCCAAAGTATGTTGAAATATTTAATATAATAAATAACATGATGTTGTTGGAGCAGACAGTATTTTTCCACAGTTCTGTTTGAATCATTTTAAGTGATGACAATTTCAGCACTTGGTTGATAGTATGGCCCTTTGCCGAGACAGTATCTATCAGCACTCGGACAAATAAGCTTTGCAAATGCAACACTTTGCGTGACACGCAGGCGCAAAATTATGCAGTTGTTGTGTAATGAACATGAATCTGACCATGGACCAGCTATTTCATTTCTACTGGATAAAGTTCATGTCATGAAGTTGTAAGTTGACCTTTTTCAACTTCAATGGAAGAAAAGTCTCGTTATGGCCTAAGGGCCTCACACTACGGCTAGTGCCTAAGAGCCTCACACTATAGCCTAAGGGCCACACACTATGGCCTAAGGGCCTCATACTATGGCCTAAGGGCCTCACACTATGGCCTAAGGGCCTCACACTATGGCCTAAGAGCCTCACACTATAGCCTAAGGGCCACACACTATGGCCTAAGGGCCTCATACTATGGCCTAAGAGCCTCACACTATAGCCTAAGGGCCACACACTATGGCCTAAGGGCCTCATACTATGGCCTAAGGGCCTCACACTATGGCCTAAAGGCTGATTTATGCTCGGGGACGTAAGCGTAAGCGCAAGCGCAAGAGGCTGCGCAAGCCCCTTGCGCGACCCTTGCGCGACTTTTCACGTCTTGCGTGCGTCGGCCCCTTTTTCTAGACTTGCGTCATTTTTTACGTAAGGTCTTACGCGAGCCTCACAGCCTGCATTCTATCAACGAATGTTACGAGATGAGGTTACTAAAATATTCTGCATGTCTACTCAGTTTTACAGTGCTTCCCAAGTAAAGGTTTGAAAATAACTTCAAGCTTCAGACTTTCTGTTAGGGAACCTGTTATCTATCTGCAGAGCAAATGTCAGGCTCATACAAAAACATTAACGTGAATGAATTGATGCTAATAACTAGCGCGGTCTCTATAGGATTCCCCATATACGTTAGCATTAAGCTAACATATTTTCTACCACAGTAAAACATGCAATACTATGTGATTGTTTTTAGAAAACGAATGTTACGTGATGAGATTACTAAAATGTAGTCTGCATGTCTGCTCAGTTTAACAGTGCTACCCAAGCAAAGGTTTGAAAAGAACTTCAAGCTTCAGACTTTCTGTTAGGGAAACAGCTTTCTATCTGCCAAGCAAATGGCAGGCTCATGACAACACGCGCAACCTTTGGGAGCATGAACTGCACTATGGCCGAAGAGCCTCACTCTATGGCCTAAGGTCCTCACACTATGGCTAGGGCCTAAGGGCCTCACACTATGGCCTAAGGGCCTCACACTATGGCAAGGGCCTAAGGGCCTCCCACTAGGGCCTAAGGGACTCACGCTATGGCTAGGACCTAAGGGCCCCACTCTATGGCTAGGGCCTAAAGGACTCACGCTATGGCTAGGGCCTAAGGGACTCACGCTATGGCTAGGGCCTAAGGGACTCACGCAATGGCTAGGGCCTGAAGATAACTCATGTGTTGACATAATGTGGTGGCGATCGGAGAGGCGGCTGGAGACGAGCAGCCTGCAGCCCCTGAGTCCCTGGTGTTGGGCTCCAGTGCTCCATGTGCTCCATGTGCTCCATGTGCTCCATGTGTTCTCCATCACTGGGGAGGGTTTTCAAAAACGCAGGCTCTTTTTCCCATGGACATGTGCTATTGTGCTATTGTGCAAGGATTTAAATTCACTGAGGATTACAATATGCCCCTTACATGAAGGGAGCAATATGTGTGTGTGTGTGTGTGTGTGTGTGTGTGAGAGAGAGAGAAAGATAGAGCGAGGGAGAGAGAGAGTGTTTGTCTGAAAGTGTGTGTGTGTGTGAGAGAGAAAAAGAGAGAGAAAGGGAGAAGGAGAGAGAGAGTATGTGTCTGAAAGTGTGTGAGAGAGCGAGAGAATGTAAAATAGAGATTGTGAGTGTGAGGGAAGATCAGAGTGTATGTGAACAGAGAGGGGGGCTGCCGTTGGAGGTCTGTGAAGGAGCTGCCCACCCAAAATGTTCAGAGACGCTGGCATGTCATGATCCCATTTAGAGCTCAAGCCACTCGGGGGCTTAAAGCCAACATATGCATTAGCGCTTGCGGCTAACGTCTCCGCTGCTCATGGGACCGTGTCTGCAGCCCAGTCAGCAGTGCAAAGGGAAAACCTGATACACGAGACTCCCCAAGTCCCCAAGACCACCAAAACAACAGGACATAAAATGAAGCAAAACACAGCTTCAATAATAATTTATGCACCTACAGGTATTAAAAACAAAACAGGGTGCCGTGGAGAGTTGTGTCAGGCATTTGTCGTGTAGGCTTTCTGAATTTCAGGCGAAAACGAAATGTTGTTAATCTCACCCGCCAAATTTGCTCAATTTCAGTTTAACTTGACCAGCAAACCCCTTCCTCAGAGCGAACAGTAGGTGTATTCATTTTTACACTGGAGCAGGTGTGATGACAATTTACGACCACCTAAAACAGTAGGGTCTGTGTTCATTTGGACGTCAGAGCAAGCGAGAGAGAGACAGAGTGAGAGTTAGAGAGAGTGTGCCTTACTGCATTTAAATCTCTGTGCAGTTCAGGCGTGGCCCTCTCACTCTCGCTCTGTCTTAGCCCATCTCCCATCCACTTCTTTTAAGGAGACTGTCACCCATAGCAGAGAGGTCTCAGGGCTCTACGCTACATTCGCTGCGCTTTGAAAATCAAAGTACGCTAAAAGGACCCCAGTCCTCACTGTTGGGGAATGATTTGCATTTTTGGGTGATTAAATCAAAGCTTAGTAAGGAATGAACTTAAGTCCTGGGGTGAGTCATATGATGCCTTAAAAGGGACCTTTCTGGCACAGAAAAAGGTGAAGACCCCTGTTTGGGTGTTTTGCTCCATTGGAGTGTTTGGCCCTCTGATTTAAACCCTGGGTTAGTCCACTGATCCCCTGACACCTGCGAGCTGGCAGGTCTCGACCAGCTGAGACAGCAATGTCATTCCATCTCCCCCTAACCACCTCCCCACCCCACCCCCAACTCACACCACACTCCACTCCTTCCTGACTCAAACACAGAGATCAATCCCTCAATCCCCCCATCACTCACACACACACACACACACACACACACACACACACACACACACACACACACACACACACACACACACACACAAACACACACACACACACACACACACACACACACATACACACACACACACACACACACACACACACACAAACACACACACACACACACACACACACACACACACACACACACAAACACACACACACACACACACACAAACACACACACACACACACACACACACACACACACACACACACACACACACACACACACACACACACACACACACACACACACATACACACACACACACACACACACACACACACACACACACACACACACACCTCTCTCCTTCCCCAGCTGCTGGTCGGGGGTTGTAAATAATCTGCTAAAAAGGCCTGAGAGCTTCAGCAGAAAGGCAACAATGGTCAGGGGTAGGGCGCATCAATGAGAAGCCTCCTTTGTCCCACCCTGCCCTCATAGCAGCGGCCCGCCGGCACAAAGAGGCCCTTTATACCCGGTGGCCCTTTTTAGACTCACCCATCTCCACCAAATGAGAGCCCCCTCTTTCAGGAAACAATTAATGTCCACCCAGTTCACTCATTCAGATCCCAGGGCCACGCTACATCTTTTCCAGTGTGTACCCCGACCTGTGTGCAAATGTTTTGGGGAGTTGGGATGGTGGTGGTTGGGGGATGAGGGGGGCTGTAATTTCACTGCCGGTCCCTGAAGGAACTGGTGCGGGAACACGGGTGGAAACTCTGGTCCACCTAGTCAGTTTGTCAAGAGGCTGACAGGAGACAGGCCAGGAGTGTTTCCAGTCAAAGGCACTCCGACTCTCTCTCTCTCTCTCTCTCTCTCTCTCTGTCTCTCTCTCGGGTGCAAATGAGTGTAGGCCACAGGAGGAAATGATGAGGAAGGACAGAAGAGCACTGTCCCAATCTTATGCTCTTATGCCCCCCCCCCCCCCTCCTTCCCTGTCCAATATGACTACAAAGTTTTCCATATGGCAAAGGTTTAAGCCACTGGCCTCTGTTGTGAAAGACTCGGCCTGGTTTGTGGAGTCACCGTACTGGGAAACCCTGTCACCTCCCCCCCCCCCCCCCCTACAGAAAAAAACACACATACACACCCTGCCCCCCCAGAGGTGTGTGTGTGACCCTGGTGCTCATAGTAATCCCCCCCTGAGGGTTCCTCTTACCCCGGGGTGGGAGTGATGGGGTGAGAGCGTGATATAGGTGTGACAGCCCAGTGCTCTCTCACTCAGCAAAGCCCTAATACCCTCACACAGGAACCGCACACAGGGGGAGACCTCAGCACCATGGGAGCACAATGTGTGTGTGTGTGTGTGTGTGTGTGTGTGTCTCTGTGTGTGTGAAAGTGTAAGTTCTTGTCACAACCACATCTCACCCTTACTTTTCTTTTTCTCTCATGCCATTATTCACTGTCTAAGTTGTTCTGGAAACTTCATATGTAGTTCTATGGGACGAGAGTATTTTGTGTGTGTGTGTGCCTTTGAGCGCAACTCCAAGTTTTTGTTACAGTGGTCTCTCACTTTTTTTCTTTTCTTTCTGTCTTCTCTCGCTCTCTCTCTCCTTCAGTGCCTTGGGGTGACTGGCTTGTGTTAGAGTGCATTTGTGGAACTGTGAGTTTTTGTCATGACCACATCTCACGTTTGATTCTTTCTCTCTCATGTCATGACATTCTCTTTCTTGCAGTCATTCTGTGAACTCCTCTGGAAACTTTATATTCAGTTCCATGGTCACATGAGTGTTTGTGTGCAACTGCAACTGTTATGATGCTATCTGACTGTTTCATTTCATCTCCTCTCAGTCTCTCTCTCTTTTATTCCATGGCCTTCTCATACACCCTGCTCTTTTTGTCACTCCTGAACATGTGAAAATGTGTGAGTGTGTATGTGTGAGTTCTTGTCATGACAGTATTTCTCTCTCTCATCACTCTTTCACTTCTCTTTCTCTCTCACTCTTGTCCTCTTGTTCCGTGCCTCTCTCATGCCCTCTGCACTCTGTCGTTACTTCCGTGCGCGTGAGCTTGAACAATCTGTCCGTTCTCCCGTGGCCTTTGATGTGCGCTCCCTGCTGCATGGGCTTGTGCTCATTAGCCAACAATAGTCTGATTTTCCTCTCCTCTTTCTCTCTTTCTCTCTCGTGAGGGTGGAAACGGAGGCAGCCAGAGCATAGCGACCGCCCATGCTAAGCAATCAGAGACGCACTCAAATATGGCCTCAAATGACCCTTGCAGACATCTCGGAGCAGGAGCTCTCACCTCTAGAAGATGTTTTTAAAGCTTTCTTAAAGGCTTCGGGGGGGGGGGGCTATATCAACAGGTCATAAAGCTCTCCACTGGTGGCAATGTTATGCTAAGCTCCTCACACAACAACTGGACACGTATGTGGGGGGTGTCAAGGAATGCCATCAGGTAACAAAGGTGCAAACACACACCTGCCGACAGATTCACGAAGTGTGGACAAACACAAGGAGCGGGCAATAGGTTTGCCGGACACAGCTGAACATCCATTAGGAAGGGTCGAAGACAGGAGAGAAAGCTCAGCCAGCCCACCAACACACACACACACACAGACACACACACACACAAGGGGGCTGTTTACTCGCAGCCTGCACAAACACACTGGCCCTGGCAGTGATGGATGAGGTGAGGCTTAGGGTTAGCCACAGCACAAGCCACCGGAGACAAACTCAGGCCAGAGGGGTCAAGAGCCGACCCAGGATCCAGTACTCTCTGGAACTCAGAGGAACAGCCTCATGGGACGTCCAAGAGAGGGAGGCCCAAACCAGGTGATATGGAAAGCATATATAGAGAAATAAAAGAATGAGAGAGTGAGTCATAAAGTAAGGTAGCTGCAGTCCTCTCTGCAGTTACGAGGTGTACCCAAGATGAAAAGACAGTACTGGGTTGTAGGGAAACACATCTGATTGGCAATAAATCACTGGGGACAAAATAGACCAACAGAAACCAAAATAAAATCATTAATGATGCATGACCGAGGTAGTTCATAGTTCGCTTTTCTCTGTAAACAACAGTAACAAGAAACCTACTTCACTTGAGCACTTTAATCAAGCACACGCAGAGATCACTCGCTACCTCATCGCCGAAGCAAAGATGGAGGGGACCAGTGTCAATACGGGACAGAAAGGAAGGTGTGAACCATACGCGTCTGGGGCAGGAGTGATCGATTCCTCGGTGACTGCTCGCCCCATTCTGCCCCAACATTGATGGAGAGGGTGCTGAGTAAGCCCCAGGGGGTGGTCTGGGGGGAGGGGGACTTTGTGAGGTTTACTGATGACCACTGCATGTGTTGGTTGGAGGATAGTTTGTATGTCAAAGAGAGAGAGAGAGAGAGAGAGAGAGAGAGAGAGATGAAAGATCCATGGAGAGTTAATGATGACTGTCTGTTTTCATGTTTTTTTTAAAGCAAGGTGGGGTTGCTTGGGGTTTAACATGGGTCATTTTCACCCATTTTCCTCCTCTAAAATGGTTAAGGTCAGCTTTACATTTCCTAAATAAAACATGTTTGATCAGTCTCCTAAGTCTTTCCTAAGCTTGAAAAAAAAAGCGTTAAGTTCCTAAATAACCCATAACATCATTTCAAGGGCATGCATCCTATCCCACAATTAAGATCAAACAAAAGGCATTTCTGAGAGGAGGTCCAAGTTCAGAGGAGCTATTTACAGGTCTGGTTGGATTGGCAGGTCTTTAATACTGAAATCCCACCTGTGCCAGGCTGTGAGTTTTGTGGCTCTGGGAATGGACTGGCATCCAGAACAGCTGCTGTACAGACAACGGACAGGGTTTCAGTCGGTGGCAAGAATGTACTCCAGGAGAGACCTTTGCATAGATACACACAACATGAGCTTGCTGCACAACTGGTCATTGTGAACTGAATGACTCAAATAGATACTGGAGTTTGAGGTTCTCCTTATTTTGTTCTGCAGATTTTATTGAGAAGACATGAACAACATGGACAATGAAAACAAGGTCCTTTATTACGGTCCTTTATTACAAACTGAAGGAGAATCAACCGACCAAATAAAAAAAAGAAACGATTGTTTCTGAATTCCAGGTGTGATTTGTAAGACATTAAATCATATTGGCAGCTCTGATTGTATTTACACAACATAAAAAGAACTTTCCAGAACAAATACATGCCTGACATAAAACATGGATTCAACAGCACTTTTCATCCTCAGTTCACATCCTTGAAGCCAAATCCTGACTACTAACATACATACAAACAAAACAATAAACAAAATCAAATACATCCCTGACAGAATATTTACACGCAGTATCTCCTACCACTGGCTGCCTTAGTGAGGCTACTCTACTAATCTTTCCAGTGACATATTTTACAAGTCTCAGGTGCTTTGTAACTTAGATGCTACAGGAGTCATCTTGTATATATAAGGCAGAGTCATTTTCATTCTTGCAGGCATGAACAATGTCGACAAAACTAAAATAATACATTTCATGACAAGCGTAAGAGGGAAAACCAAGCTTTCGTAAACAGAACTTAACATTTTGCAGGCATTGATCATGAACTAACAGTCTATCTGCCAGCACTTCAAAGCGAGAGTGAAAATAAATAACTATTTATTGTTTTAGTTTTTTTGTTTTATTAAAGTTAAAAGCTGTATGCTGTTCAAACCAAGACTTTTCTTCATCTTCAAACCTTCCAAGTAGGAAGTCCGTCTGTATGTTAAATTAATTTTCAGTTTTAATTTTAACTTAAGTTTTGAATGCAAAGCTTAAATTAAAAGCCTGAATATCTCATCAGCAGAGTAGGAATCTCAGATATGTAAAGGATATAGTACATATGAATCTGCTATCTGTGTTTCACTTCAAATATTAAGAAGGCACGCTATATGAATCTCATTTATACATAAAAACAACAACTTTTTACAATAAGGCTATCACACAAGCTTGACATGTAATGCGAGTCGTTTGCCTTTTGCAAACATGAAGAAAACAGGCAGAAGCCCCACACTATGTAGGGGTTTGAGAAATGGCAGATCATGCTGGACTGAGAAGAATGACCCAAACACTGTCTTGTAACTTGTTGGTGAGAAACATTCGATTGAAGTGTGAAAGATCAAGACAGAGACTTCACACAGGCACGCACATACAAAATACAGGTGCCACACAATGACACCAATTATCATTCGCTTGTGAAGCACTCAACAGTGCTACTGTTGAAGAGTACACTGTGCTACTGCACTGTCTAGGACCGCTGCAGACTTCAGTGGCTTGGAGTCAGACAAGACACTCCAGTGCTAACCTCACCCTGCATCCCTTCAGAGAGAGATCTGTGTGTGTGTGTGTGTGTGTGTGTGTGGAGACCACCACGACCCTGCCTTTGAAGACCAGGCCACAGCAGTAGCAGATGGAAGCGCATCTGCAGCAGATGGGAGTGTGTCTGCACATGTTGGAGTGTGTGTGAGCGAGCGCGTGTGTGCGCGTGTGTTTGTGTGTGTGTGTGTGTGTGTGTGTGTGTGTGTGTGTGTGTGTATGCAAGCACACACAAGTGGTTTATTCTGAACCGCGAAGAGAAGGGCTGGCTGGTTGAGGGGAAGACTAAAAGTAGGGAGAAAAAAAAAAAGACGAAAACCAAACAGAAACCAAAACAAGACTTAAAAGGAGTGCCCTCCATCTGCAGGGAGACCTCTGGCTCACACACCTGCTGTGTGGAGAACCTCCTCAGACTCAAGGCCTCCGCTGGGAGTGCATGACATCAGACAGTGGCTTCCGTCATCTCTCATGTTTACGTTTTACTTTGATAACGCTAGGAGGGTTAAATATAGTTTAAAGGCTAGCAGAGAGTGTCTAGATAAATTGGAAGGCACGCACAAACTACTGAATGCTGAAAAAAACATTTGTTCATGTTTTGGACGCTTTGATGATGCAGAGACACACGTGGTGAGTGGTGAGTTCAAGACAAACATGTAGCCTTTTCTATTCATTTACTGAGATATGAGAACATGACGTAAAGGCAAGTCGACTGCCAAGTGCTATAAATACTAATGACATCTGGAAGCGCAATTGTTTAAACTCCCTCATTATGTACTGCAACACACACACACACACACAAAGACACTCACACACACAAACAAACTACACAAAACTCTCAGAGAATAAGAGCACTCATTTTCAGCTCCTGATGTGTCCTTGGTGAAACGTGGAGTATGTGAGTAAGTATACTCACTTATAAGTGAGTAGGTGAGTGATTGAGTGAATATGGACAAGGCCCCAGTGACTCAAAAGATTACAGACCTTCCAGAACTTTCCATCTCACCTGAGCCGTCCTGCTGGAGTGTAACATGGCGTCTGGCCCTGCTGCACCTTAGTATGGAAGGCCACTTAAGGAAAAGGCCCGCCATTTTCCTGTCCCTTTTTACCTCTACAAACAAATCACTGATGCAGGATTATTACTACCATTATCTACACAGGATTCATTTTTTACCGAAATGCTTTGAAGATACAATTTGTGCCCAGAGCAGAAAAAAATAAGATACAAAATTAAAATAAAAAACACACAGGGATGATATGTTTAGCGGAGTGCGATTTCAAACTGGCTAAAGGTCACCTTTTCTTCGCCAGCGCCTCATTTCAAAGACATCATGCAAAATATAAGGCTCAAGTTTTTCTTTTTGTGTCTTCTTTTTCTCTCTTTCTTGCTGGTAAATAAATCTACTTTAGAAGGCAGACAGAGATGAAGGCGGTGCATCCTGGAGGACAAAAAAGAGGAAGAGTCGCTGCTGACTGTCCTTTCACTGGAGAAGCCCTCCCCACCCCCCTCATCCAAACCCCCCGCCCCTGGACCTGCTCAGTACTGAGCTGAATACAAATCAGGCTGGCTGCGGGCATGACTACTGCAATGACAGCAAAGCATCTTTGTCATGAGTTCATGGAGTACAGATAGCATCGCACTCAAGAGTTGCGAGAGTTTCTTTTCTCTAGTTTCTCTCTCTTTTTCTCTCCTTTTATTTGAAAATCTATTTATAGTCACAGTTAGTTTTTTCATGGACAACATCTCCATGCTAACGGTTTCGTCTCAAAGTTTAGCCAATCTGGCTTACCATGTCCGAGCTGGATGGGGTGTGTGTGTGTGTGTGTGTTCTTTTTTAAGGGGGGGGTCTGATGGGAGCGAGGGGGGCGGGGACCTCACACATACCACTCCCTGCGCGAGATCACTGAGCCGTCCATGTGCGACACGTAGTCGCTGTCTGTGCCGTTGTCGTAGCAGTTGTCATCCGGCAGGTAAGGGGAGCCGTTGAGTCCGGTGTGGGCCGGGGGAGAGCTGGAGTGTTGCTGATGCTGCTGTGGAAAGGGGTGCTGGTTGTTGTGGTGACCATCGTTATAGTAGCTCCCGTCTCGCCCAATGCCACGGGGGGGTTGTTGGTGGTCCCCACCCCACTCCTCGCGGTCCTTGCGATCACTGGCGTAGTCGTAGATTAGATCACCGGTCGCTGGCTTGGGAGGCTTCAGATCCTGGCTGCCTTTGCTAGAGTCGCCGCTACCGTCGCCGCTGCTGTACACCTGCAGTTCGTGTGGCTGCAGCACGTCCAGCTGGTTGTCCTTCTGCATGTCGGACGGCCCCAGGTACTGCTTGGTGTAGTAGTCCCCGCGGAATGTGCGCCGCTGACGCATGAAGCAGACGCCAACCAGGCCCAGCAGCAGGACCAGGAAGAGCACGCCACCCACCACTCCGCCCACGATGGTGCCCAGGTGGCTGTCGGTGGCAGAGCCCGAAGAGGAGGGGGAGCCCTGCGTCGGGGAGCTGAACTGGGCCTGGCGATGGTCAGGGGCTGTGCCTGTGGTGTCTGCTCCGGGGAGGGTGACAGCGCCGGCGGAGGTGGTGGGGAGGGCGGTGGTGGGAGGAGGGTCTGGATGTAGGAGAATACAGGAGGAAGGAGAGGAGAGGTGGGAGAAGAAGAGAAAGGGGTGAGAAGGGAGAGATTGATGGATAGATATGGGAAGATGGAAGAGAGAAAGGGGGAAAAGAGAAAGAACACATGAACACACAAAACAATAAAACTCAATTCAAAGACTTGGGATAAGGTGAACAGCACATAAATATTCCTCCTTCATCACTCACTCAACTCCGCGGCAGCACAAGTGCTACGTAGATCACCCAACAGTCTGGACACAGGAGCAAACACAGGGAGGGATGGGATAACACTTTCAACTGAAAACAGTGTGCACCGTTTTGCTGTGGTTTCCAGGTTGAGCAACATGTTTCCTTTCAACGTTGCGAAAAAGTGTGCAACGGGCTCTGAGTAAAGTTTTCTCTCATTTGGTGGATGTGAGGTATTACCCAATCAGCAGTGACGTATATATAAACATCACTGTTTTAGAAAGGCAACGCACACATTTAAAAAGGTTTCATCAGGCTCCAAAAGTTTGTAGAAATAAACGCAATTTTCAGCTGTGCTTGTGTAACACGACCGGGTGTTCAATGCACCAACGTTTCCGTTTAAATAACCTCTTTACTACGCTTTGTCAGAGCTGAACTCAGCCCAGATCTTATCCAATTGGACGAGTCGGGTTTGAGAAAACAGTAATTCAATACATCAGACTGAACTTCCAAGCTGTGGTTTCAAAGTGTTCGGTTCTTGGTGTGTGTGTGTGTGTGTGTACGTGCGTGTGTGTGTTTGGGTGGTTGCAGTGGTAGGGAGAGGCTGATGGCATGGAACCAGAGATAGAGAGGGCAGGATAGGAGCCAACTGTGAGAGGGAGTGTGTGTGTGTGCATGCTTGAATATTTGTGCGTACGTGTGTGTGCACTGAGCGTATGTGTTTGTGCACTGAGTGTGTTTGAACGCTTAAATGTGTGGGTGTATTTCGGTTCTTGTGTTTAATTATACATGCTGTTTGTAAATGCTTGTGGATGTTTGCGTATGTATATGCAGGCTTGTGTATACATTTTGTACACACGTGTCTTACTATGTGGTTACAAATCTAAAGCGTCTGGATAAACTGCATATGTGTGTGAGTGAGTGAATGTGTGTATGTGTGTGTGTGTCTGTGTGTAGTAAAAGTAATTGGCCTCTTCCTCTCTCGCCTCCACCATCCTGCACACGGTTTGGTCATGTGATCCGTTAGCTCGATAAGACAGGTCTGCGTTCCTGGCTCCTCTCATCTTGGCGCTGGCGCGGGGGCTCAGGGGCTCAGGGGAGGGGGGTCTTTACCCAGAGAAGACCCCACAGAGCCAAGCAAAACCCATCAGCAAGCCCTTAAAGACTCTGCTGATCAGACTCCCATAAAACTATCGAGTGGGGTTTCGAGCGAGAAATGGCTGTCACTGGAACTCAAACGACCCTTGGTATATCCCTCTGCTCTCTGCGTCACTGGCTGTGAGTACTGGTGGGGTTTTATTATAGCTCCATTACAGGGGAGCGGAGGCGAAGAGGGAAGATGCTGACAGTAAAGGCTGAGGAGAGGCGAGCAAGGTCAGCAGGACAAAGAACACCCCCCCCCCCCCCCCCCCCCCCCCCTCCCCCTTCATCAGGCACTGCCTACACACAGACAGGCAGTCTCTTCCAATCTGCAGGTACAAGGGACAGCCAAGGAGAAGGGGGGGTTGGATGGATGTGTGTGTGTGTATGCGCTTATTGCTTACTTACTTACACACACTCTCACACACACACACACACACACACACACACACACACACACACACACACACACACACACACACACACACACACACACACACACACACACACACACACACACACACACGACACACACACACACACACACACACACAAACACACACACAGAGGAGGAACAGGGACACCTGAAGCTCTGGCTCCCAAGGACAAGCTGACAACTGGCAGCCTAGTGTAGTGATCAGAGACAGTCAGCAGGAGGAGGAGAGAGAGGACTGAAAACACCTGACAGGAAGATCCAAGGCTTCAGAGGGAAAAACACACACACCAGGAAAGACAAGTACGTACAGCTGCTATTAACAAGGGCGGAAAAAAAAGAATAAAAGAAAAGAAGAAGGGGGGAGCAGGGTTGAGGAAGAAAAACATCTTGATAATTGCTTCTGAGCAAGTGTTTCCTGGATAGCCCCTCACACACACACCCACACACACACGCAGTGACTGTGGAGCGGTTCTTCTCAGATGGGAGTCCCAAGGCCTGCCGGCTTGCCTGCCTGCCTGCCTGCCTGCAGATGGAGCGTGACAGGGGCTGGGCCGTGCTGGGCTGGGAGGATTCCAGAAAGTTCCGTCTGTTCTCTGGGTTTGGCATGAATGTGTGCTTTGGTAGATGCTTTTTGGAAGAATTGGGAGCTGGTGGGATGGGGCGGGCCGTTTGTATGTTAGATGAGAGAACCAATTCTGTTTGGGCATGAAGTTGAAGGCAGATGAAATGAGAAACAAATACAAGATGAGAGCAAGAGGGAGAGAGAGATAGAGGAGAGAAAGAGAAGGAGAGGGAGTGTGTGAGAGACAAAGAGAATAATAGAAAGAGGAGAGAAAGAGAGCAAGTGAGTGAGATAGAGAGAGAGAGAGAAAGAGAGGGAGGACTGAGTCAGAGATGGAGGGTGTTCCTAAAATGAGATGATCCAAACCTCTGAAATGAAAAGAGTAAAGGTCAAGGAAAAAGAAAAACAGAGAGCTGAGGGGAGCGGAGAAGAGTGCGTGTACTCAGCTTGCTTTCTCAACACTCCTGCCAAGAGATCGAAGAGGCCAGAGCCTCTGGAGCGTTGGGGGAAAATCCTACTGACGTCACATCTGGGTTTACAGGAGAAATGCCTCTCTCTCACACACTGCACCCCCCTACACACATACCACATCTATGCACACACACTCACACTCTCACACTCACACACACACACACACACACACACACACACACACGCACACACACACGCACACACACACACACACACACACACACACACACACACACACACCACGTACACACAAACACACACCACGTACACACACACAGACACACAAACTCAGTGGCAACAGATGTCAGTTTAAATCCACATCAAACACAAAAACGGAACACAACAAAACACACACAGCCCTTTCACGGGTGAAGGGCGATGTTCGCAAGAGACCGTTACATGCTCGTCTCTGAGAAACGTAACCTCACACACGCAACCCAGTGTGTGAGCAAACAGAGAGAAATGTAAATGAAACTGAAAAAGAAAGCGAGAAAGAAAGAGTGAGAGAGGGAGGGAGAAAGAGATAGGAGTGGCCGAGAGGAGTGGAAAAACAAAGGTTGGTCTTTGGCTTTTCCCACGGACAGGCAGGGGGGACGCAACCCTCTATTGTAACACTCGTCAGCCCCAGCGGCGGGACAGCGGGGAACCGGGTGACCTGCCGAGGTGCGTCTCCGGTGCCAGAAGTGCCGTCCCGCCGCGAGGCCGTGGAGCGAACGCTCTCCACCCGCGGGGAAGCGGAGCAGGGAGACGGTGTTGGGCTCTCGTGAGGAGACGGGTGGATTTCAGAGCAGACATTCGTGAGCGCACAGTGCTCTTCCAAACGCAATGGTTCCCTGGTATGCACTAAAACAATGGGCTTAGATGACAGACGAGATGAGGTTACAATGCTCTACACAACACCCCTAAAGTACTGTGGAATTCACAGAGAGAGGGAGAGAGAGAGAGAGAGAGAGAGAGAGAGAAAGAGAGAGAGAAAAAGAGAAAATTAGGAAGGGAGGGAGAAGCCTAAACTGAGGACTCGTTTTAAAACTGTTCATTGTGCGCTTCTCCTGTTGAAGGTGTTTCAAGCAAGGAGAGAGAGAGAGAGAGAGAGAGAGAGAGAGAGAGAGAGAGAGAGAGAGAGAGAGAGAGAAAGAAAGAGAGAGAAAGAACAATAGACATAGATTCAGACAAAGATAAATTAAGAGAAGAAAGGAGAGTATGATGGCAGGCCGAGCTGCTCAAGGTAATGCTCATCATAGGGAGGTGCTCAAGGTAATGCCTGTCCTGTTAGGAAGGGGAGGTGCTCAGGGTAATGCTCCTCCTGTTAGGGAGGTGAGGTGCTCAGGGTAATGCTCCTCCTGTTAGAGAGGTGCTTTGGGTAATGCTCCTCCTGTAAGGGAGGTTCGGGGCTCTGGGTAATGCTCCTCCTGTTAGGGAGGTGTAGGGCTCAGGGTAATGCTCCTCCTGTTAGGGAGGTGTAGGGCTCTGGGTAATGCTCCTCCTGTCAGGGAGGTGTGGGGAATTCACTTACTGCTGAGTACACACTCACAAGAGATGATGTCAGCAGTGCCACACACACATGACCGATCGAATGCCATCTATATCAGAGGCAGTGTGTGTGTGTGTTGGGGGGGGGGGGGGGGGGGTCGGTAGAGCAAATCAATCTCAGTGCTTAGTTTTCATCACATAATAGCAGCTTAGGATGTCTGTGTGTGTGTGTGTGTGTGACTGTTGAGTGTGTGTTACTTATTTGTGTGTGTGTGTGTGTAAACAGCTACACAGAGACTGACAGGAGGAAGGTGACGGCATTGGATGGTATTGCGGTGGCCTGTGTATATATGTGTGTGAGTGTCCCGGGGGTGTTATTGTGTGTGTGTGTGTGTGTGTGTGTGTGTGTGTGTGTGTGTGTGTGTGTGTGTGTGGTGGCGTAGTCTTACCTTGCACCCAGATGTGTGTGTCCTGGTAGCGCATCCCGATGGCGTTGCGCACCTCACAGCGGTAGAGGCCCGAGTCGTTTCGCTCCAGGGGCCGAGTGAAGAGCAGGGTGCTGTTGTCCCCGAGCACCCCATCGGGAAGACTGCCTTTCACCCTGAGGAAGGACGGAGAGAGAGAGAGCGAGAGAGAGAGAGAAGGAGAGAGAGAAAGAGACAGAGAGAGGGAGATGAGAAACAGGAGGAAGAGGAAGAAGAGAGCGTGTATGACAGAGGCATAGAGAGATAGAGAGAGAAAGAAAGATAGAGACAGAGTAAGAAAGATAGAGTGAGAGAGACCGACAGACAAAGAGAGGAAGCAGGAGACATAGAGAGGAAGTAACAGAGTGAGAGTGAGAATGAGGGAAAGGGAGATTTGTTTACCACATGCTCTTTTACGACCTTCCTCTTGTGCCATGTTCTTGTACATTTTGTATTGTATTGTTTCCTCAAACCACCCTTCTGTTCTCTTCAAAGCATGTCCCTAGGGCAATGTTTGAGTATGGATCTGTGTGTGTGTGTGTGTGTGTGTGTGTGTGTGTGTGTGTGTGTGTGTGTGTGTGTGTGTGTGTGTGTGTGTGTGTGTTTGTGTGTGTGTGTGTTTGTATGTGTGTGTGTGTTTGTATGTGTGTGTGTGTGTGTGTGTGAGAGTGTGTGTGTGTGTATGCATCCGTATGGCAATATCGGTGGAAATTTTCACATTCTTCCTCTTCATCTTATTGTTTGGATTCTCTTGAACTTTATAGGTCTAATGTGTGTGAAAATCATTACTACCACTACCAGTACCTCTGAACTACCGCATATTCAACTAATAAACTCTAAAGAATACACCTGATATTTCATCCTTGGAATAGGAATAAACACTTCATATAATATCCCTTACAGAAGCACACCATCATGTAAAGCCGTTGTAGTGGCATGAAGTTGAATGGTTTGGCAACACGGTTTCTGACTTTTTTTCACTAAAGACTGGGGCCAGCCCAAGGCCCTTCCTCAGGCTTAGGCACCGGTGAATAACCTCCGTCTTCTGTCTCCATTAAGCAACAGGAACATCAAAGCCAGAAACTTCTAAGTGGCGCTTAGCAACAATAACGAGAGTATACACAATAAATACATTCAAATTACATTTAAATACGTCATGAAATTGTCGGAATGTTTTTGATTCTTTTGAAACATTTTTTTTCTTCTGTTGTCTGCCTGTTTTGAATGGTTTTTATTGTTGCATTGTATTTCATTCCAAGAGTCCCTTGTTTAGCCCTGATTTGGCCCTGTCTCACTCCAGCACCAAACTGAGACCGTTTGGACCATGGCCCTAGTTTTATCGTTTTACCCCATAGTAGAAATGTGCCCCATCTGCCATGTCCTTAAACACTGTCATACTATTAAAGCAACACTGAAACTTGGGGCTGGACGTCAGAGCTTAACACGAGAGGACCATGTGGTAATTCCGGAGCTGGAGGATCTCTCTCACCTGGTCCAGGTGAAGCTGTAGGGAGCCGGGTTGGCGTTGACCAGGCAGTCCAGCTTCATGTCCTCCTGCCCTGAGAACCAGTTGGAGTTGTAGCCTACCACCTGCACATCTGGGGCAACTGCACATAGGAAGAAGAGGGAGCTATGGTTACCGTTAGGGTACTTGGGTAGATGGTCAGCAGTGTATTAGATTAATCTGTAGAATCACTCTGCCAAACACGACCATTTATTCAGTTATGTGCTTTGCCATGAAGCTTTAAACGCACAGCCTCTGATTATGGTAAAAGATTGTTGATAATTGAGTTGAGATTCTTCTGAATGAAGAGTGCGTTACAGATACAATTCATTATTATTATTATTATAATTGAGTTCAACATTCAATCAAATACACCCCTTCTTCCTGTGCTCTTGAAGCAACGCTGCTGATGTACGGCTGGAATACAGTGTGGCAGTACAGCACGGAAAGCTAGAGGAACGCGAGGAGCAATTTGCTGAATTGGTAAAAAAGGGTAATGGATAATAATCAGGACCCACACCATTATATGGCTCTGTGGAGCACCTCTGACAGGGCTTCAGTACCTTTCATTCATTATTCGCTTTGCCTTTAAGCCTTAACTTCACACTCCACGACCACCATAATGGAGGCAAGAGCAACATCCACAATTCACAATCAACTCAGACAGCCCTGATTGCCTGGACCAGGTGATTCAATCATGGGCCAGGCCACTGAAGCGCTGATGTTGGTCTAAAAGCAAACGCAGTCAGGGAAGGACAAAAGTGATCTTGGCGAGAGAGAGAGAGAGAGAGAGAGAGAGAAAGAGGTTTAATAACAGGAGATGAATTGTGCTGGTGGCTGCGCCGGTCAACGTGACCTCTACGAGCGTCCCGGTGAAAAATGTGCCGTCCTTCGAGAAAAGAACAAAACCACCGCCGCCAATACCACCGCCACCACCGCCACCACAGGCCACGATGTGAGTGGATCGAGCGGAACGATAGCGGAAATGAAAGAGAACAAGGGGGAGAAACGAGGAGCGTGCAGGCGACTGGAACAAAAGAGCCAGATAGTGATGATTCTGGTGAGGGAATCGGGTAGGGGGGATTCATATCTTTCCCTAGCAGGGTATACAGTGCTTTCAAGATGTTATTAATTAAGTGAGATACTTTATAGAAAAAAAAAGGATTGGAAAAAACAAAAAAGCAATTGCACCTGGCCATCCAGTCAGACCCCACCACAATAGACATTATGATAATGATACTAGCCTCAAGCTCCTGTCAGACCCAGCTGTAGCCTGTAGACTTGAATGGGAGTTGTTGCATGGGATGGAAACCCAGTTCATTTCAATAACAATGATAAAGATAATAAAGAAAGGGTTACCTTTTCTTACATTACTCTGACTGGTGCTTCAATTCAGCTATTCAACTCAGCCTGTGCACAATGAAACTGAGCTCAAGCCAGTGGGACTGAGCTTAAACACATTTAACCACTTCCATCTCACACACCGTAAACCCTTGTCTACAAGGGGTGTCCTCCTGCAGGCCTGTAACCTCCAAGTCGTTGGGAGTGGATGTGAGTGATTGGGTGTCTGCTTGCTTGCTGGCTATCTTATTGATTAGAGAACAGAGGGCGCTCCGTGGCGTAGCGCATGCCTCACTCGGTCAAAGGTGAGCGCCGGACTGTCTATCTGTCTGTCTGCGTCTGCCGTGGCCTATCGAGCCGCCAGGCTGCCTGCCGCCCGCCAAGTCTCCACACTTCTGGGGTTTACCATTCAGCGCCTTCCTCTCCGACCACTTTCCTCCTCCTCCTCCTCCTCCTCCTCCTATGTCAGCCATGGAGATCGATGTTGGGTGCGAGTGCTCAGGCTGGCCTCCACTCAGCTCTGTTGTGTCTCGCATGGTGGAGCAGGTAGAGCCGTCATTGACCAGCGCAGCTTATTCCACTCTGGCTACTTCCCGTATCCTCTTCCTCCTCTTCCTCCTCTTCCTCCCCCTTCTCCTCCTCTCATGTCGACCATGGAGATCAAAGTTGGGTAAAAGGGCTCTGTCTGACTTGCACTCAACCCTGTTTTATCTCTTCTAGATAGGAGCCGATAGAGCTGAGCAGCTGAGGAGAGGCACGGCAAACCCTCTAAAAGACACTCTGCCTAGAGACAGTCAGGTAGTTAATGCATTCTACAGAGACCTAGACATGAACCTACAGATCACTGCAAGAGACTAGGGGAGGGAGAAGAAGACATGGAGGAGGAAGACTGGTTTGAAAGCTATAGTGTGTGTGTTACTGTGTGAGTGTGTGTAAGTGTGTGTGTGTGAGTGAGTTAGTGTGTGTATTGTGGAAATATAAGCAAGCTGTGGGCTGAAACCTGATGCAGTGTGTATTGACAGATCATAAGCCAAAAACAACAGGCCGCCAGTCGGTATCAAACAATGTAACGTGATGTCAGATAACAGAGCTTGTTTTTCCCTGAAACATTTCCCTCCTCAAGGCCAATCCTGACAGATATTAGAGGCTTTGTGAAGTTGTTATTGTCTGATTAAAACACAGTAAGCTGCCAATGACTTCTGCTGGCAGGTCATCTAAGTGAACCCACCATGCTCTCTCTTAACACTCCTCGAGTTAATGGCTAACAGAATGTGCAGGAGAGAATGGGGAGAGAATGACAAGACTCATATGAGAGGCTTTTACTCATACTCAACAGATAAGACCAGGAAGATACGCAAAATACCCGGAAGTAGAAAGAGGGAACAGCACAGGTAATTCAAACAGTGGAGTTATCTGAGGACAGAGGATCATGGCGATGGCTGATGACCAGTAGCGGTTATTCAGACACTTCTATATGGGGGACAATACGAGCTATGGCCACCTCCACAAACTCCACTGATGGACACACACACAAAGATGGCTACACGTGGTCAGGATGTATACACGTGGTCAATATGTATTCATTTTCTTTCAGGCCCAGTACCATTGTCTGTGTGAGGAGAAGGTCCTGAGGGTACTCACACTGCACGTTGAGTACGTAGGGTTTGCGGACCTCCGCGGGCAGGGCTGGGTGGCGCACCACACAGGTGATGGTGTGTCCCTGGGCGTGGCGCGTGGGTGTCCACAGGTAGTGCACCTGGCTGGTGGTGGTGCCGTTGGACTGGTCCTGCCGCTGACCCTCCGAGCGGCCCTGCAGCTCCAGCTCCGACTCCCAGAAGACCTCGGCGGCCGGGCGACCTCGCTCCGCCATGCACGTGGCCACTGTCGTCTCGTTGCCCCCGTCCAGCAGCACTGACGGGCCTGGCAGCACGTGCACCTTAGGCTCCACTGAGGGCAGGGAGGAGGGAGAGGGAGAGAGAGAGAGAGGAGGGGGAGAGGGAGAGGGAGGGGAGAGGAGGGAGAGAGAGAAGGGGGGAGAAAGAGGTATAAAAACGTGTTTATTTAACCAGTATTCAAACTGTCACATTACTGCACATAATGCATGAGAACATCCAATATATTCATCCTGCACGATCCACAGGTATGACTTCCTCACACAGCAAGAGAGCAAGAGAGAGAGAGAGATAGAAAGAGAAAGAGGAGGAGAGAAATGTACAGTGAGGGTGTATGTGTGTGTGTGTGTGTGTGTGTGTGTGTGTGTGTGTGTGTGTGTGTGTGTGTGAGTGAGTGAGAGTGTGTGAGTTTGTCAGAGAGAGAGAGCAAATATAGTGTGAAAGAGAGATAGACAGAGACAGAGTGGACAAAAGCAAGGGTCAAATGAAACATTAGCACTGGACACTGAAGTCACATTGCCAAGAAAAGGCATACTAAGGGCAGACACATTTTCCATTATTCTGCAAGTAGACTGCAAGAAGACTGTGCACAGAGGGGTGGAATCTTCCTATCTCGTCAAGATGGAGCAAAAGCGATAACAAAAGAGGGAAAGACAGTTAAAATAGATGCAAACAGAGCTGCGGTACAACGCAAAATGAACATGAAACGAGAGAAATCACCTCAAAATGAGACATCAAACTGAAGGACAAATCACTTTAAAATGAGACATTGAACGACTTCCAAACTTGGCCTAGATGAGAGGAGATGAGAGCAGAGAATCTGCTGAGATTCTGAGGGTCCGGCCACAGCCAAGACATGACCGACAGACAGAGTGCAAGAGAGACAAATATGAAAGCCAAATGGAGAATAGATTACTGAATGACTTACTGCTATATCGATCCATTGAATAACAAAACGAATAAATAATACACATCATAAAACAGGGCCGGCAGGCGCACAGGCGCACACGCGCGCAGACACTCTGTGCCGGCCACAGTAGATGCCGCTGACAGGGCCAGGAGATTGATTGTAGAGATCTCACGGATTTCCATTAAAAATTGATGAGGCAAGCAATCGGATATAAGGGGAGGGAAGTCAATTTCCCTGGCTGTGGCAAGGGGGGAACGTGAGATATGTTTGTGTCTTTTGTGGGGGACTGAGACATGGGGCTGAATGTTAAAAAGAAGAGGGTGTTGTTTGCCTAATGCACACATCAACAGAGTGTGAGAGAGTGTGTAAGTGTCTGTGTGTGTGTTTGCATGTGTGCCTTTATGAGTGAATGTGTGTTTGTTTGTCTGTGTGTGTATGAGCGAAGAGAGAGAGAGAGAGAGAGAGAGAGAGAGAGAGAAAGAAAAAGACAAGGACAGAGAGCAAGAGAGGGAGGGAGGAACAGAAAAAAAAAAGTATTGTCCTAGACGGGCTACAAATGTATTTCTACTGTCCCACGTACGTGACATGGAACGGAACATGGAAATGTACCCTGTGACCGCTCCACAAACAGTGGTGGTATTATGGGATGTCTGGAGGCTGCTGGCCCCGGTGCTTATGAGGCGTCTCTTTTGTTGCGCTGGACCTTGGCCTGCTAAGTTTGGGCTGCGCTGCTGTGCGCTGCTCTGCACTTTGGAGAGGTGGAGGCTTATATTACAGCGGCTTCCTGTGGCTGGGCACAATAAATTAGGGCCTCTGGTGAAGTGACACACATTTCTCCAAGGGAAGGCACGGTAACTAAAGCAGGAGTTTTCAGTGGCGAGTTATCCGGCCTCGGCCGTCACAAAAGGGCCTACCTGGCAGCTCTGCCGGAGAATAATGATGCCCTTTCACGCACGGAGAGAGTGGTGACACAAGGGGGACGAGAGGGAGGGGGAAAAATGGAAAGGAACGGAGAGGGAAGAGGGGGGGGAGGAACGATGCTTTCTTAATAACAAGCTGTCATAGCTGGCATTGGGTTTGAGGAGCAGAGGGGTAGGGCAAAGGAACAGGTAGAGGAGGAGAAGGAAGGGGAGAGGGAGGGATAAGAGAATTAAAACAGAGAGGGAGAGAGAAGGAGGACAAAAGTGTGTGTGCCTGAGAGAGAGGAAGGAGAGACAGAAAGGAAAAGAGGGGGAGAAAAAGAGGGGGAGAGAAACAGAGAGCAGCCGAAAGAAAGAGTGCAGGTGTGACAAAGAAAGTGTGTGTGTGAGAAAGAAAGAGAGCGAGAGAGAGAAGAGAGAGAGAGAGAGAGAGAGAGAGAGAGAGAGAGAGAGAGAGAGAGAGAGAGAGAAACGCTAAAAAGGCTTAGTTGTGCATAATGACCACAGAGGCACCATTTATGAATCAGGAGTAAAAAAAGCAGCTCTTTTCCTTTTCTTTCCATCATTAATCCTGGCCATGCCTCCCTTCCCCTCTTAGTCTTTTTCACCGCTCCCCTTTTTCCATCCCCTATCTCTCTCCCTGCCCCTTTGCACCGCTCTCTCCCCTCTCTTTCCATCTCTGCTGCTCTCTCTCTCTCCCTCCCTCCCTGCCTCCCTCTCTCTCTCCACATTGAGGAGCCCAACAGCTGCAGCCCTCCCTGCCAGTGTGAGAGTCCCAGCACACGCGTCCCCAACATCAACCTAATCCTCCCAACAAGGCCATCCCCGTTCTGTCTGCCCTCCACCGACCCCCACCTCATCTAGACCCCACCCCACCCCCACCATCTCACCCTCATCTACACCCCACCCCTGCCCCCCCCCATCTCTTACCCTCATGTACACCCCACCGACACCCCACCCCCTCCATCTCTCACCCTCATGTACAACACACCCCACCCCACCCCTGCCCACTCCATGTCTAACCCTTGTCCCTGAGGAGTGACAAATCATAGCAACCCTGAGACCCTCGCTTTCTAAAAATAGCTCCAGACCCGGCCTCCACCCAAGTCGACCACATCCACGTTGAGACACAGGGCATTAAGCCGGTCCTTGGAAACTTGGAGATGGGGGGGGGGGGGGGGGATTCTGGCACAAATCCTCCCCCGTCCACTTCCTGAAGGCATTTTTATACTTCTACGATTCTCTCCGTTTTGGTCGTAGAGGGACACTTTGGCACGCCTTGGCACGCCTTGGTAACACCTTCACCCAGGTGTTGCCGCCCATCCGACCCGTCGGAGAGCCGTCGGAGAGCTGGTCGGAGACAAACGCTTTTTTCTAACTTTTCTTAAAGAGACGGAGAGAGTCGGAGACCCACTTGGCTGTGATTGGCCAGCTTACGACATCATTTCCAAAACAACATCATTTCCGGAATCACACATGTCAGGACCTACATTTCCTGTTTTCTGTCAAAATGTTTTAGTACGACTTTGGTAAACTACAAAGCTGCACAGCATGCAGCATTAGGCTACCGTATTTTATATAAACCCTCGAAAAGTACATTTCTCCCGACCACTGTTGGTCTCTTGGCTGGTGGCTCGCTGTTGAAAGTGCCTTCTCCAACCAGCTTCAACTGACATACGTAATTTGCTACGGAGTAATGCTGGCAGCATAATTACTTTGCATCTATTAAATAGGAAATGTATTTCATGTATGTGTAGAACCTATTTAGAATGACTGACTTTACATAAAACGGCAGTGAAAGACATTTGAGTCAAACATTACTTTTGCCTCAATGAGGGTGGCGTGTGAGAGCATAATCGGCACGACAACGTTGTACTTATTAGCAGCACACTTTTGAGAGTTATTGTGAATACGCTAACGCTTGATTTAGCGGAACATCTAGTAAACGTACGTACCACCTGTCTCCTGTTCTGTTGTTGTTGTAGTTGTCGCTCAAATCGCTACAAGCACGTCCTCTGCTATAACTCAAACTAGTCCAGCAGCTCCACCATCAACCATTGTCTGTTAGTTGCCATCATTCGCTGTTGTGAGGATTCCCGGGAGGAGGCATGTATACAATAAACGACTACCACACACACAACGATTTCTCTAAGATCGTCTTCTTGAAAATTGGGCATTAAAGGTGTCCAGGCAGAGGATAATAAGTGAGTGTGCTCCTGTAGCCTATGTGTTTTTCATCATATTCATGGTTGAAAAGACAGTCTCACAACTGTATGTTGAGGTATCAGAATCAGAATAATGTTTATTGGCATGTGCATGCATTCTCTTGTTGTGTTTCTGATATAACTATAACACTGCATGTGGATTGGTATGAAGACTGCAGTGGGTTTATCTTTCTGCCCCTTACTTCATAGTTCTACGGGTATTTCTGTTCGAAGTGTGTATGCTTTGTTTTATAGTGACGTTTCACGCTAACACTTTTGACAAGGGCAACCGTCTCGTTGCAGATTAAACACATCGGTTTTGTCCTGCCCACAAGCAGCACAAATGCATAGCCTACTTGTCAGTCCACTCTGTCTTAAATTCGAGAGTTTTGGAATCAACTTTTCGTGTGTGAGAGCCTGGCAGATGATCATTAGTAAGTGTGCTAATGTATGTGTTTTTCAACATATTCATGGTTGAAATCGCAGTCCCACAACTGTATTGAGGTATGCATGTTCTTGCTGTGTGACTGATATAACTATAACACTGCATGATGTATGATGTATGATGAATACCGTGGGTTTATTTTTCTGGCCCTGTCCTCAGAGTTTGGGGGGTAATTTTGTTCGAAGTGTGCATGCTTTGTTTCATAGTGACACATTCACGTTACCACTTTTTGACAAGGGCAACCGTCTCGTGGCCAATGAGTGCATTGTCATAGCGTTGTAGTTATTCAAAGGTTACCCAGCGATCATTGCAGTATGAATGTGACAAAAATACCAAAGAAAATAAGAACGTATTCATTTTATTGGATCGTTTTATAATAGTTTCTGTATTGTATGTACGATAAGCATATCGTTTTGTTATAAATCGCTACTATGTTTTTCACAAAAAAATGACCACCACGATGGAGATACATTTGCCTACTCAAGTGAATATATAGCATTAGACATGCTATTGTTGACTGAGCTACATGTCTCCAAGGCCTATGTGACGACACCTGCCCGTCAGGTCCTGAAGCAGCATCCGTGTCATGTCAGTGACAGTTGGGAGGAAAAACAATCAATGACTTTCAATAAAGAGGTTATGTGGTAGCTACGGGCTCGACAAACAGTCTTTACCCCACCCAGCGGACCGGCGTTGAATAGGTTGAATAGGCTTTAGGACGCATAGCCGTCGGAGTAGTATAAAAGCCCGACCAGTACGTTCAATTTTTTCTGAATCAACCGCCTGCCCCCGCCCGCCCATTTTTTTTTTCGAGGACGGAGAGGGATGCAGAAGTATAAATTAGGCTTGACTCTTTCTCTCCCCTCTCCCTCAATCCTTTCCTCCCTCTTTCTCTACCTCTGCTCTCAGCCCCTCTCCTCCTCTCCCCAGGGTAGACCCTCCTTCTCTCTCTCTTTCTCTCCCTCCCTCTCTCTGTCTCCTCTCCTCCCTCTCCTCTGGGCCGATGTGGCTCATTTGAGGGCATTTAGTGGGGTCCTGGAAACTTTGAGATGGAATGGGGCATTCTAGCACCCCTCCAGCCTCCTAGTCCCACTCCCTACTCCGTCTCCCTCTCTCTGTCTCTCTCTGTTTCTTCTCCTCTCAGCTCCTTTCCTCTCTCCCCTGGGCCGACCCGATCTCTCTCTCTCCCTCCTCCACCATTTCTCTGTATCTGCTCCTCTCATCCCCTCTCCCCAGGGTCGACCCCATCAGGGAGACGGGGCCGTCAGGGAGTGTGAAGAGGGTCTGACCAATATCGGCTGCTAACGATTTCCCGTCAGGCAGCTGCACAGGCAGCCCCATTGGTAGCCCCCGAATTCCCTTCCCTTCTCACCCACGCAAAATTTGCTTAAGCCCCTGCCTGATGAGACCTGACACCTTGGAGAGGAAGAGAGAGAATAAGAGAGAGAGAGAGAGAGCACAGGAAGAGAAGAGGATAAGAGACTGATGAAAGTGTGGGATGATCCAGAGTCTGGCCCAATGAGACTGAGGGAGAGTCAGTGAGAAGGATGAGAAATGGAGAGAGACAGACAAAACAGTGAGGGGAAAAAGAGAGAATGGGAAAAAGTACAGGGGGAAAACAAGGACAAGAGAGAGAGAAAGACAGACAGAAATGTGGCAAAAACAGGGATGAGTCAGTTAGAAGTAAAGAGAGAGAGAGAGAGAGAGATAGAGACAGATTGAGAGCGAGCATGGAGGAGAGAGAAAGAGAGAGAGAGAGAGAGAGAGAGAGAGAAATAATGTAGCAGACATTCTTGCCTGGACTTACTGCATTACGGGCTAGAAGCCAGCAGCACAGATCACCGTTAAAAGAGAGAAAAAAAGCTCTCTCCAAGCACGTCAGACCAGATAAGAGCGAATACCCTCTTAACGGCACAAAACCCAAGCCTATCTTTGCATCTTCTGATCTGAGGTTTCTGTCCTTTACAAGCCATGTGGGTCCCCCTCCCAGCCCTCAGGCTTAGAGGTCACTGACAGGGATACCTCAAAGCTCAGAGAGCACTGTTAAAAGAGAGGGAACAGAAGGACGAGAAGAAGAGTCCCAGTGCTTCATCCATACGCAGCTTTAAGGCTCAGGGCTCTGGGGCTACCCCGCAGTGTTTACGAGGAGAATAAAAAAGGAGATATTAGTGCCCTCATCAAACTGCTGTCTGGGGCGGGTAGGGAGCAGGGGGGGAGCGCTGGGCACGGTTCTGTGAAGGGCATTAATAAAAAGAACAGGGCTAATCAGGGCATAAGAAGCAGAGGGAATGTTAGGGTGAGGGAGTGCATAAGAAAACTAATGTGTGTGTGTTTAATGTATCTGTGTGTGTGTTTATGTATGTGTGTGTGTGTGTGTGCGCTTGTTCCTTTGTACATTTATAAGACTATGTGTGTGTGTGCTTATTCACGCTTGCTTTTGTCAAACTGTGTGTGTGTATGCACGCGCCAATGCCGCATTGCAAGTTGCTGTCTAATTGATATTTCCAGTGGTGGACGCAGCCATGCTGAAGCTCCTAAGCTCAAACGCAGCATCTCACACACAGCAGCTCTGCAGCAGGCAGCCCACCCCCCCAGTGTAGTTAAAATGCAGAAGAAAAGGTCACACTCACACCTTTCCATACTTCATGACTATTTCTCTCTCTCCTAACCCTACGCTCTGTTTCCAGTACATACCCTTCTCTGCCATTACATAAAGAACAAAGCATAAAGACATTTGTCTCCTTTTACATTGTCAGCACACAGTTTAAACAAACAAACTACAAACAAACAACAAACAAACAAACAAACTACTACACCAACTCCTCCAGTCACTGAAGAACCTACAAAGGACTAAAGGTGGATTTGAATGGGATGCCGAGGCAGGGGACGGCTGTCAAGGCAACACTTCAGCACTTCTCATTAGTGGACACAAAAGTTTCCCCCGTCGCTAGGGAGCCTCGCACACACCCCTCCCAACACATACACACACACACCCACACACACACACACACAGGATTCTGTTTAACAAACAGGCTATTCAGACTGGTGTGTGTGTGTGTGTTTGTGTGTGTGTGTGTGTGTGTGTGTGTGTGTGTGTGAGAGTGTGTTTGGGGGGGTTGCTCACCTCCTCCTGGCCTTCAGAGGTAGCTGGCTTTTCACAATAACAACCAGGGGAGTGTGTGTGTGTGTGTGTGTGTGTGTGCTGGATGACACTAGAGCACTCCTGCATGGCTGATAGTGTGTGTGCTCGCACAGGGACAAGCATCGCATCATGCTTGTCTAGTTTAAATGTGAGTGGCTAATTGGTTGGAATTATGCTTGGCTGGGTGAGGAAGCTTACTGTTTGAAAAAGTGTGTGTGTGTTTGTGTGTGTGTGCACACGTCTGTGTGTGTGGGTAAGAGTTTGCGTGAGAGACTGAGCGACATGTGTGTGTAAGTGTGTAACGGTGTGTATGTGTACATGTGTGTACGTGTACGTGTGAGGACCTGACAATGCCTTCCTGCGTGAGAATGGCTGTGCATGTAGCATTTGCTTACGGTGTGCCTGATGGAGGAGGATGAGGGGGCTTACGGTGGGACGTCTGCACGCCCACCCAGGCCTGTGGACGATGAGGGCCGTAAATCTGGGCAGGAGGGAGTCAAGCCCTCTCATGTGCACACTCAAGCACTGAGTATGAATCAGACACACACAGCCACAGCAGGCTCTTTAATTATAGGCAATGACACAGGGGAACTAATACACACACACACACACACACACACACACACACACACCTCAATCACACAGACACACATACATTCACACACAGACACAGACATACACACACGCATAGACACAGACATACACACACACTCACAGACAAACATATACACACACACACTCGCACACAGACACACACACACGTATATGCCCACACAAACTTAATACACACACACTTGAACAGACTCACACACAAGGACACACTCTTATGTCTAACAGCTGGTCTGTCTGGGGGTGTTTTTCTTTTTTTTTTTGGTTTCATCTGAAATGTTGTTGGATCAGGGTCATCAGGCTGACAGGATATGATCTATATCTGGGAGTGGGAAAAGTTAAAAGAGGGAAGCCAGCTACACAAAGCCAGCTAGTGTTTCCAGAGGCTCCAGGAGAGGGGATTTCAGGAGCGGAGGGATAGGCTCCAGACCGGCCGGCGATAGAGGAGGAGGAAAATATAGGAGAAGAGAAAGAGAGGAAGAGAGAGATACTGGAGGAATTAAGAGAGATACAGGAGTTGAGGGGAAGAGAATGAGATAGAATGACGTAGAAAGAGGGAGAACAAGGGGGACAGAAAAGAGAGAGAACAAATGAGAACAACGAGGGAGAGGGGCACAGACAGAGGGGTGAGAATAAAAGAGGAGGAGAGAGAGAGAGGGAGACAGAAATGAGAGACAGAACAAGAGTAGTGGGGGAAAGAAAAAAGGTAGAGGAAAAAGAGAATAATGTCTTCCTGACGAATCTGTCCCACACACACACGTACACACACAGAGCAGTCCAGCGACTCCACCTAAGGCATGAATCAAGCAGCCGCACCCTGAATCAAAGACTACCTCTAGGGCAGGCCTCTCTAATGAGGATACCTGCTGAAGGAGCCTGGGTGGGGAGGAAGGCCATCCATCATGAGCAGACTAAAGAGACCAGGCCGCCTTTTAGCTAGAGGGCCTCTATTGACAACTATATTTGGATCAGACCCGGACTTAATCTCTGTCTGGCTCTACCCCTGGTACACATGTCTAACTCCACCGTGTTTGGTGCCCTGTGATTTATGCTTGTTTCTCTTGGACTCAACCTGGCCACTTGAAGGATAGGCTCCTTTTTTAAAGGGCAGTGCTATTTTATTAATTGTTTGGATTAAACTGGCCCATTTCACTTTTAGGGTACACAGTCCCCAAGTAGGCTTCAGGAAGCGCATTACAACCAGGACACTGTTTTCAACTTTTAAAATGAACTACTTGTTACAGCGGCAATAAAATGAAACATGCTTACTCAAAGGTGCAGTCTGCAATTCTGTTGAGAGGTTGTTGATATTTCAGTTTAAAAGCCAATCAAATTGCACCATTCCCTTCCATGCTCCTGAAGAAACGCGTTGGCTGGAATAGTGTATGGTTCGGTCCGAACCACTTTATTTGTTTTCCAATTACAGGGCCAGGATTGTGCAAATAAACACCAACAGAATGCACAGCTAGATGACTGCGAGGAGCAATTATACAACATTTTTTAAATTGACCAGTAATCTACTGGATTAGAACTGTGGGACTGCACCTCTAAGTGTTTACCCTTGGTACAACACAACTGTGACCCAGAATGCATTTCACTTCAAACGGCCAACCCGGACGCTGCCTCTCCACCTACCGAGGATGTTGACGGTGGTGGAGGCCTGGGTGTTCCCCAGGGGGAAGGTGGCCACCTTGCAGGTGTAGGAGCCGATGTCGGCGAAGCCCACCCCCTCCAGCATGATGGAGGCGTCGCCGGTTGAGGGGTTGACGAAGGAGACGCGACGTTCGTAGGCGTCGGCGATGGAGATGCCGTACTCCGGGTTGAAGACGGCCAACGTGATGGTGCCCGAGGGCAGGCGTCGCTCCCACGAGCTCTGCGTCAGGGTGAGGTTGGCGCCTACCTCCACCCTGCAGCCTAGTGTGATGTTCTTGCCCAGCACGGCGTCCACCCGCTCGGGCACTGAGACCTCGCTGCTGCCCACCACTGGAGAGAGAGAGAGAGAGAAAAGAAAAAGAAAGGGAGAGGGATATTTATTAAACATTTCTATGTTATATTATATTTATTATCACATTGATACATCATTAAAACACATACAGAAAGAGAGAAAGAGAGAGAGAGAAACAGAGAGATGAAAGGGTGTACAAAAAGTAAAACACAGGTAGAAGAGGTATGGGCAAAAAATGCAAGAGTTGGAGGAAGAGAGAGCAAAATAGAGCGATTAAAGAGTCCATGAGGGGTCAAATGAACAGTGGAGAGGAGAGAGATAGAAGAAAAGATGATGTAGGATGAAGAAAACAGGAAGAGAAAAAGAAAAAACAGCAATTGACTAGCTGTGAGAGAGAGAGAAAGAGGAAAACAGAGAGAGACAAAGAGGGGGAGATTTTCAGAGAGATTTTCAATATTTGTTGATTTATACCGAAAGTTCAAAAGCTGACATCTGCAACATCTCAGCACTTCAGCAGAGTTCTGCGGAGCTCTGTTTATTGCCAAAACCCCAGCACCACGTCACCCCGACTACACAAGAACACAGCAAACATGGGGCCGCCTCATCTGACTGAGGTACCCCGCAGCAGAGTCTGTATTGACCCGCTCGTCTGGCAAAGCCCTCGCAATGACTCAATCGAACAAAATTTATATGATTAAAACAATCCCTGCTGAAACAGGCTGAACTGAAAGCTAACCGCCCCCCCCCCCCCCCCCTCTCAGCCCATCCCCCGGTCGGACAGGGGCAAATTACAGTGTTGGAATATCTGCACAGGAAGCAGCCTGGACAGCGTCTCAAAAAGCCCATGAATGAGTAGCTGAATGAGTTTGCCATTGCAGTCACAATTAATACTTAAAACAGCATTAGCAGTGAAACCTTGGCTGTTGGGGAAGTCTGTCTGTGTGTGTGCGTGTGTGTGCGTGTGTGTGTGTGTGTGTTTGTGAATGAGTGTGAGGGCTGTTGAGCATCTGTGACATTCTCATGGGGGTTTGCCGAGAAAATAAGAGCAGGGTGAGAAGGTCTGCCTGGCCACCCAGTACAACACTTGATCAGTCCTAATGAGGAACACACACACGTAAGCTCCCATAGACACACACACACACACACTTAAGTTCCCATAGACACACACATGAGTACACAAGCATACACACACAGACTTGTAAACTTGCACACATGCATGCACGCTATCACACACACACACACTCAGACACACACACACACACACACACACACCTTCTCCCCAGGACACCTCTACAATCCCCACTGCTCTACGTCTGAGCGTTGAGCACCTTGTCACATAAAAGTTTTTTGGATCGAGATTAAACCGAATTGCCCCCAGTTTGACATTCTCCTCCCCTCCCACCCACTTTTATGGAGGCCCTTTAATGTGTGTGTCTGCGCCCTCGCGTGCCTTCTTTGAACACAGGGGAGTTATTTGCTGAAACATGTAAACATGATTTTCTGGAGCGCTGGCAGTTTGGATAGAGGGAATGTGTGCTTAATTGTAATTGAACAAAGGTGGGGGATAGGGGATAGAAAGAGAGAAAGAGTAGGAAAATGAGACAAAGAGAGAGAGAGAGCGAGAGCAAGTGAGTGAGGATGGCAAACTGAGGGCATGAGAATGGGGCAAGACAGCGCCGCCATCTTTATTCAGGCTTGTTATTGGACCACAGCACACCCTGACAAGTCCCACTGGCGCCCAGTCTTCACTGTTAGTCGCTGTGACGTCGGCTTATCTGGCCAGTGTCAGCTTGCAGCCTACTTCCAGCAAGGACTACTTAGAGAACTAGGGCTGGCAGGGGAGGCGTGTACGTGTGTGTGTGTGTGTGCCCCCCTACAATATGGAAAAGCTGTAAGGGGAGATGTCTTCACAAGCCATGCTTTGAGGCCAGAAAGAACAACAACACAAAAAGTAGTAATCATTTGAGGGGGGAAAAAAGTATTTCCATCCAAAATCTGAAATAAAGATTAAATTATAGGCTTGGTCTTGGATATGAGTGCAAACTGTTGGCCACGTTCTGGGACTGAGGCTGTTGCTCTCCCTCTCTCTATTTCTATATAAATCACTAGTGTGAGTCATTAGCACACACACACACACACGGTATACATGAAAAGGACCCTCCATGCTTTGACACATACTATTCCTCTTGTGCGCTCTGTGGTTGGCTACAGACCCCTTCAACCAATACGTATCAGGAAACGCTTTTTAAACTGAGTTGGAACAAGCTTAGGAGGTCTCAAACTGGGATGGTGTTTGGCAAAACACAGCATTTAAGGGGGTAGGGTTATGATGTGCGGTACGGTACCTTTTACAACAGCTCTTACAACGGACTAAAGGGTGGGGAGGGGTGGGGTGGGATGGGGTTGTTAATAAGGGTTCAGATGGGGATGATGTTTGATACGGTAGCTTTTGAAACCCGGCCCGGCCCGTTGGTAGGCCAGGTCCACGCATGTGTGCTCAGCAGGTCTGTGCCGGGGCCCGGTGGTGAGTAATAGTGCCGTCCGGCCGCCCGCAGACCTGCTGGAGGGGTATTTTGGGAGGCGGGCAGTGGAACAGCAGCGGCGGTGGTAAACCTCAGCTATTATATCGCCACTAAAAGGGGCCAGAGAGGCTCCCCATCCTCTAGGACTAATTGCAAGGTTGGAATATAGAAGGAGCAGAGGAGAGAGAGGAGGAAGAGGGAAAAAGAAAGAGAGAGAGGGAGAGGGAGAAATAAAGAGAAATGCAGACAGTCAGAGAACGAAAACAAATAGATCTATAGATAGATAGATAGATAGATAGATAGATAGATAGATGGACAGCCATATGTGGAGAGTGTGACTTTAGAGAAAACAAAACAGATACTTCACTTCTCACAATGTTTAATAACAGCATTGGTGTGCAGGCACACATAGTGAGAGATACAAACCCAAATACTTCATTTAGAGAAATACTGCACACTGCTGCCATATGGTAAGAGTAGGTGTTGGAGAGCAGGAGCCAAGACACTGTTGTTTTAAGGGCTATGTGTGTCTGTGTGTGTGTGTGTGTGTGTGTGTGTGTGTGCGTGTGTGTGTGTGTGTGTGTGTGTCTGTGTGTGTCAGGATGAACATGCTGTCTCCACTTCAGTCCTGGCTGAGGAGTAAGGGCAGCTGTCACCTGTCCTCTGTGTGAAGTCAAACACACACACACACACACACACACACACACACACACACACACACACACACACACACACGCACCCTGCAACTACCGGCACTCACACTTCAGTAGCTCCAGTGACACACGCAGGCATGTGGTCAGTGGAACCCTGAAATACCTCCAGACACAAATACCAGTCCTCATAATAGTCACTGTTAGGAGGTGTGTGTATGTGGGTCCATCTGTGTGTGTGTGTGTGTGTGTGTGTGTGTGTGTGTGTGTGTGTTTTCGCATGTGTGTTGATGAGGAACCGTGAGGGCCTGTAAAAACACTCCCTCCTCCTCCTCCTCCTCTTTGGGGCTCCGGCAGCACATACCCAAACACACCTGGCACGTCCCGGAGCTGCGCTTGCAGCAAGCATCTCATTCCTCCACCCCAGGGGCTGCCCACGGACCAGCCCGCACAACCCCCTCACCTTGCCTGGGTCCTTCCCTCACAGCCTCCCTCCCTCCCTCCAAGCCCACAGCCCTGGAGTCTACCACTGGTACCGAGGGGAAGAGAGTAGACAAGGGTGATAGACTGAGAGTTTCCCCCAACAAGGCTTCACTGAGGAGGAGGTTAGAGCAAGATGGCAGAGGACTGGGATGAGTTTGCCTGACTTTAAATGTACTGACATGTATTGTCATAAATGTAGATATAAGAATGTCTGTGTGTGTGTTTCACCTGTGTGTGAGCTGGTAGAAAACACAGATAGCATGTTAAACTCTGTGTGTGAGCAAACGCGCGCGAGGGTGTGTGTGTGTGTGTGTGTGTGTGTGTGTGTGTGTGTGTGTGTGTGTGTGTGTGTGTGTGTGTCTGTGCTAGTGTGCGTGTGTGTGCATGTGTGGGCTTTGACTGGCGTGGCGTGGGGTGAGGGGGAGGTTAGGGGCAGATGGCACAGGGCTTGGCTGCCATGAGTGGAGGCCAGCGTCCTGCCAGGGCCAGTGGAGCCCAGCCAAAGCACGGGGGTCAGCGGGCCGACGAGCGGAATCCTACACTCTGAATGTTGTGAGATTACAGAGCAGGGGAGCGCTGAGCGCTGATGGCTCTGTGCTCGGCTGGTCAAGCCCAGACACCGGTGACCTTAAGGGCAGTCAGGGCAGTAACTTCCTGACACTCAGACAGTCTGAGAGGCTCTGGCCTTGTTGTCATCCCATGCCCATTCATTTCTGTTAAAAAGTAACTTCCTATTCTCAGAATCAGAATCTCTTTATTCACCAAACATATAATGTACACAGGAGGGATACAGCGCAGACAGTGCAACAAGAGAATGGCAGAGTACATTAACATATATGTCATTTAGCAGACGCTTTTATCCAAAGCGATGTACAAG
Organism: Sprattus sprattus; assembly: GCF_963457725.1. Classification (NCBI taxonomy): domain Eukaryota; kingdom Metazoa; phylum Chordata; class Actinopteri; order Clupeiformes; family Clupeidae; genus Sprattus; species Sprattus sprattus. The sequence goes on along the minus strand of NC_137928.1, from coordinate 26,147,094 downwards.
GGAGAGGCATAGATGTATAATAAATATATAATATAATAAAATAAGCATGAATAAGAATATAAGTTATACCAAAATATGTAGGATATAATGTATGCTACTCACTGTTGTGGCAGGACGATTGAGTCCATAGTAGGGGATGGCACTGGTGTGTGAAGGTAAATGTGCATGTGTGTGTGTGTGTGTGTGTGTGTGTGTGTGTGTGTGTGTGTGTGTGTGTGTGCGTGCATGTGTGAGTGTGCGTGTATGTGGGCATGTGTGATGTGTCAGGCAACCTGAACCTCTCTGAGTATGGTTGAGTCCAGGGAATGCTGATGGCCGTGTAGCCAGCTGGTCTAGTAAGGGACCAATGACATGAGAGGCTGTGGGACTAGCAGCTTAATACTCTGAGAGTCTGGTGGCGTCTTTCATTGTGTATAAAAAAAGTGACTGCACGCGCATAGTGAGAGTCTGTTCGAGCGTAGGTTTCCATTCTTTCAGAGAGACATTCTTTGAGTGCTGGCATACGGTGTCAGGTAAAGTCAAGTGAAACTGCTTGCCAGGGCCTACTCTGTGCTGTCGTCATTCTCGCTTGAGCCTAACTGATGGTCCACAAAGCTCTTGTTCTTTTTGTAGATGGCATCCTTACTGGGGGGCATTCAAACCACTCAACACAATGCATTTCTATTGTCAGGAGATTAGAATCCCATTTCAGTCGCTGCAGGGAGAGATTTCATTACTTTAATTCTACAACAGAGAAAGCTGGTTTCAATGAGTTCATAGGGGAAAGACAGAGAAAAAATCTAAACAATAGGAGTGTGATAAGTAGCCGATACCTGGAAAACAAAAGAGGAGAAAAACAAAGGGACTGGATTTGGACATGCTTCATAAGAGACAAAGGTGGTGGAGGAAGGAAGAAGGGGTGAGAAGGCGTGGGAAATGGCCAGGGAAGAAAGGAAGAGTGGAAACAATGAGTGAGAGAGGGAGAAAATAGGGCAAGGATGAATTCATGAACAAGATATGCTCACTTCTTTGAAGCGCGCTTCGCCTGTTTGTTCTTTCCTCTCCCTCCTGACATCACTAATTGCCACAAGCTGTTCCGACGACCCGATCGAAAATCAAAACCCTATGCTGCGCTTGGCAACCGGCATCAAACAGCCCCCCCCCCCCCCCCCCCCCCCATCCCCATCCAGACAAAAAAAAAAACGTCCCCCCCTCCCCCGCCCACACCAGTCAGCTGATTGGCCGGAGTCGTGCAGCCCACCCCAGTCTTGGTCTTGCTGTGTCCCAGCTCTCAGTCCTGCTGGCCGCAGGCTCTCCTCTCCTCTCTGCTCACCCTGTGTGTGGCGAGGCGCAGACGGGTGGTCTGTGTGTGTTGGCAAGTGTTAGTGAATGAATAAGAGGCTGTGTGTGTGACTGTGTGAGAGAGTGACTGTGAGTGTGCTGGCAAGTGTAAGTGAATTAGTATGTTTTGTGTGTGTGTGTGTGCTGGCATGTTTTACTAAATTAGTATGTTCAGAGAGTGTGTATTCATCTTTGTGTGAGCTGGCTTGAGTAAGACACATCTGTGCGTGAGACAGTGTGTGTTTCTTGCTAGTCGTGTGTAACAATGTGTGTGAGCAAACGTATGCCTGTGCTAAAACTGTGTGTGTATGTACGTTGTACGTTGTGTATGCCCAGCTCTCCATCCCCAGTGCTCCACACACAGAGTGAACGTGAGAGGCCTTGGACGAGGGAGCGCTCCCCGAAGAACACACATGGCGTGCGGACGAGCCTTATGAACACATCAGCCTGTCAGATGGATCTCCAGACCTCCCAGCTAAGCAGCGCAGATCTCTATCCACGCAAGAAACAAAGACAGGGGAGGGAAAATGTGAGATCCCACTCTGAAACCGGCCATCTCAGGAAACTTCAAACAGCCAGCTAAGGATACAGGGAAGGGGGGAGAAGGACACATCAGGACACAGAGAGAGAGAGAGAGAGAGAGAGAGAGAGAGAGAGAGAGAGAGAGAGAGAGAAGGAAGGAGAAGTAGGAGTCAGAGGCTACTGCGATGGGAATCGACGCTCAGGCAATGACAATAAGGGCTTTGGCAGGAACCTTTTGTGAGTCAGCAAAATTGGCTGGTGTCAGCAACAAACACTTAGAGATTAGGCAAACACACACATATGCGCACGCGCGCACGCGCGTACACACACACACACACACACACACACACACACACAGCGCACGCGCGCACACACATAGCGCACGCGCGCGCACACACACACACACACACACACACACAACCACACACACATATGCGCACACGCACACACACACACACACACACACACATACACACAACCACACACACACACACACACACTCACACACACACGCACAGGGCCAAGTCATTATTAGCATAACTGTGTGCGCCCGGCAGGACACGCTACACAGAGTTGATCCACTGCATCAAACAGCGCCATTACGTCCTCAAACACACACACACGCATCCTGATTTCGTCCGCACATACACACATGTGTTGCCATGGACACCGTAAACAAAGGGGAAATACCAGAGGAGAGAGAAGGCGTTTCACCGGAGCTGACAGCCGCGCGAGCGAAAGGTCACTATCCAGAAGAGGAGGGCCTCCCCAGCCATTCAGTTTCCACTCCACAG